>NC_143156.1:15895010-16094373 GCF_041381405.1 Jatropha curcas | reverse complement strand
AAAATTCCCCTTCAGCTTGTGGAACAAAGAAGATCTGATTCACATTCGATGTTCTGATTGGAGACCGAACCTCATACTTTTCTTTCTTTCTATTTTCAGAGTAGCCCAATCCGCGCTTGTCTTGTTGCCCCAATGCCGATGAGAGAGGCTCAAACCTTCCTTGTAGCTCCCGGCCTAAACCCTTGCCGTATTGCCAATTCATCTTCTTCATCATCTTCCTAGAGAAAGGACTCATTCTATTCACTGCACTTTTGCTCTTGGTGGGGGGCGCATCAATTACTGCCACCTGAAAACCCGATAACGGTACTGCCAGCTCTAAACCTTCCACTGTTGCTACACTCAGATCCTCTTGCGCGTTGACTGTCACCACATCTGTACCCCACGAAATTTTCACTTTTCTGTGCAAGGTGGATGGAACTGCACCCAAAGGATGAAGCCAGGGTCTTCCCAACAAAAGAGCATAGTTGGCTAAAATGTCAAGCACAACCACGTCTACCCAGCTTTCCACTGCCCCTGTGGATATTTTCGCTTTGAAGGTCCCTTTTGCATTCCGCATAGTGTTATCATAAGCCTTGACCACCATATTTGATGGCTCAAGCTCTGATTCCTCAATTTTAAACTTAGACAGCATCTTCAGTGGACATACACACAATGCTGATCCATTATCCACCATCACATTCCGGGTATCTCGTCCATTGACGGTGATCTGAATGTACAACGGCTTACAGTGGTTTCTTCCTTCTGGTGGAAGGTCTGAGTCAAAGAAAGTGACTTCGCCTATTCTTCGCTGCAGCACATTGATCATATCAACACTTTGAATTCGAGCTGGCACTCTGACAAAAGTCATGGCTTCAAGTAAAGCTTCTCTATGCTCCTTAGATGCGATCAGCAAATCCCATATCGAAATGTCAGCTCTTGTCCTTTGCAACTGACTCAGCACTGAGCTGGCGGTCACCCCACTAGGCGCCTTACTCTGACTGCTTTCTCCAACTTCAACAGCCTTCTTCTGTCCTTTCACTACCTCTTCCTCTTTCTTCTTTTCTTTCAGCTCCTCTTCGCCTTTCTCTGTCATTCTCTTCTTCATTCCACCAACAGCAACCTCTTTCCCCTTAGCCTGCATGCTGCTCTCGGGATTGTATACTCGCCCACTCCGGGTCAAACTCTGAACACCTACCTCGTTCACTTCCTCCTCACTACTATAGTACCACTGTTCTTCTTGATCAGCTAAGCTCTTTTGAATGGCAAGCTGTAGTTGCTCGTCCTCATCCTCAGGTACTTCACCCACTTTCACCGTGATGCTTTTCTCGATCTCGATCTTCACAGGTATCTTTTCTTCCTCATCACTACTACAGTCATCCCATATGTTCAACATGGCACGCATCCGCTCTTCCCATTCTGCTTCCGCCAATACCACCTCTTCCGGCAATCCACTCCCGATCGCATTGACCGATCCACCTGACTGAGTCTTATGGGATGGATAATTGTACTGATATTGGGGAAGCGGGTTGTTCTTGGTACTTGGCTTGCTCTTGTCGGAAGGCTTGGTGATCTTCCCGCTGTCAATCAAATCTTGGATATCGTGCCTCAACTTGAAGCATTCATCAGTTGAATGCCCTTTGCACTGATGATAATCACAATTTCTGTCCATATACCTCCCTCGCACAGACTTAGTCGGATCGACTGGCAGCTTTGACAACACTCCGTTCTTGATGCATGACCTTAGCACTGTGCTCAAGGGTCTGCCTAAATCTGTGAATTCTCTTCTGGCTCTCTCATTGACTGCCCCCACTATGGCATTACTGTTCCCCGACTGGTTCTGATTACTGCCCCCCGCACCTCTGTCACCATAAGAAGTCCGGTAGTTGCCAAACCCTCTGTTCTTTTTCTTTTCTTCCTTATACAGCTCTTCTATGTTCAGGCCGGCGCTTTGAGCTAAAGCAAAATCGGTGAGAGGTTGGGTCAACATCCTTTCTTTGAAGAAGGGCAACAGGCTCCTACTGAAGATACGGATCAATTCTTTATCCTTCGGTCTTGTCTGAACCCTATACAGCTTCGTTCTCCACCTCCTGTAGTAATCAGAAAAGCTTTCGTCTTTTCCCTGTCTTAAGCTTTCCAAGTCGCGCAAGCCAAACTCGTCACTCTCGTCAGTCTTGAAGTGTTTAAGGAAAGCGGTCTGCAACTTGATCCAATTCTTCTGCACCTCTTCATCTAGACCATCATACCATCTCCGGTAGTCTTTGTGCAATGTTTACGGAAATGCTCGCAGAACATCTTCCTCGTTGTACCGGTTCATCTGTGACACTCGGAGAAATTCAGACAGGTGAGAACGAGGATCGTTATCTCCTTCAAATATGGTATGCTTGAAAGTCTTGAATGAGGCAGAACTGCTTGGGTGTAAAACATATTCAGTTATGTGAAAGTTGGTGGCTGGGTCTTTTTCCTTCATTGCAACCATTTTATCAAATCTTTCCTTCAGCTCAGCTAGTTGCTTGAGCACATCATTCTCAACAGGTGTGGTGTTTCCCACAGAAGTCTGATTATCTGACACGGGGTCTGGCATTTGCCTCTCTTCAACCACAGGCTGGCTGCTAGAAGGGGGAGTATTTTGGTTTTGAGCCCTGTCTTGAGCGAGAGCAGCGGCCACAATCTGAGCGATGGTCCTCATCTGAGCTTGTGAAAATCCGGGCTCACCCCCTATATCATCTGCCATTTCTACTAAATCTGAGTCGGGCTCTGAATCTGATGAACTTGAATAGTTTACTAAACTGACTAGGATAAATTCGGGGATTGGGGATATTCTGAGTAGACGTTGACCAGGACGTCTGTGCCAAGCTCTCGAAGTGGTTTCCCGGGAAGGATCAATTCTGACAAAAAATTTCTGAGTTAAAGAGGGTCCTACATGTATGCATGCGAAAATGAAAACACATAGGATGAGAAATGCATTTCTAATGTGCTAAAGCCAGCATGGAAATAAGATCTCGATTTCAACGACCGAACCAAAAATTCGGTGTGAATAATATGACAATAACTTATTTTGTGTTTAAATATTTCGGGCATTATCTGTCGTCGATCGTTCCTTTTGGATTTTCGATCGACTATTTTCTCTCAAATCCCTAACTTTTGCCTCGGAACGAAAGAATTTCCGAGCGAGATTTTATTATTTTGTTATTGCATATTTTATTTTTGCATCCTTACTTTTTGCCTTAGAACATATGGCCCCAAGCAGGATTTTCATTTTATTCTGTTACAAATTTTCTAATCTCTCATCTATTTTCAGATAATGCGAGAAATGTAAAAATACAAAGGAATCGCAACCCCCTTATACCTCCCTTTTCTTTCGGGTATCGATTCATAATAAGTGATTGCATAGTATTATTCAAAACGAATTTGAAATCCAGTCTCAAAATCAAGATCAAACGTCCATGCCGAACATTAGCTCTTATTAATGCGTGGCTGAAAAAGAAAAACGTTACACGGTGCATGAATGCCACAACATATGTACAATTTATATCAAATAGGGGAACGGGAGTTGGGAAATGCATGCCTTCCAACCTTATTTCTCCCACACGCGGATTTCGTTGGTATAAAATTCCGACATCTGTTTCCTAGGAATTAGTCTAATCTCGACAACCAGCAGGGAGTTTTGAGATTGACGATATTAACTCTCGAAAATGAATGTGGCATATCAACAGCAAACAGAATTGGGTGCACCTTAGAGGAAGTAACTAAGGCTTTTAACTATATGCATTGGCTTTGGTCTTATTGGGCTTAACAAAGTCTGGGTTCCGCAAATAGGATTTGGGCTTTGTTGGGCCTACTCCTTTTGACGCACCTTTGAGGTACTAGGCTTGCGGTTGGTAGTAATGTTAATTCTCGGATGGATGCACCTAAAACGCGAGGTTTAGGCTAGATCCACCGTCAAACTTAACATCAGTACCGAAGGGTGATACGGGTAGAATGAGGTGAGAAAAGAGAAATGCGAATGAATGCAAAAATCCTACAAAGAAAAAGGAAAGCAGTTAAACACATACGGACGATTAATAATTTTCCATCGGCTTTTCTAACCAATTTTATTTAGAAAGGTAGGCTTTTTAGAGTCAATTCCTAATTGCAACCACTACATTGTTTATTAAAAACAACCGGGGGTTCTGGGTTCAATCCCCAGTGAAGTCGCCAAACTATTTTCCCGAAAAAAACACGAAAAGGTCTTTATATTTATTTTGGAAAAAGAGGTGACAAAACCTTTTTGATATGCGATGCCGATAAATCGGTCTTTATAAATTGTTTTAGTCGCCACCCATTTTTTCGGCAATGGGACCGTTTCTAATTTTATTTTTATTAAATGACTTCATTTTAAACCCAATTTTATTTAAGGCCAAATTATTTGAAAGAAAACTGGTCAGGCGTACCAAGTACGATTCTAGGTAAGGGAATTAGGTACGTTGGCCCGTTGGAAGCCGACGCCCGGAAAACCGGCCTCTTTTAACCTACGATTTCTAATTGATTTTATTTTAGAAACAGCCAATTATTTAAACCCAACCCGAATAAATCGAACCGAGTTCCTATTTGGAAAATTATTTAACCGTCCAAGTAAATTCATTCATTGCATTCATTCATAGATCAACCATCACATCCATCATTCATCCACAATATATAGCAAAAATGATTGAAAAGACCCGCTCTTGCCTTATGGTTAAAGGCGGGCCACAAACCGAGTTTAAGAATAACACCAATAATAAACAACAAGAAACAAATTCTAAAGAAAATTTCATAATCACCGATAATTAATTGATTTGGTTGATTAAGACTCAATTTGCCCATTATTGATCATTTTCCGGATTGAGACTAAAAAAAATCTGCTTAACGAAACCAAATTAAGCTAAGATAATAAAGATAAACTAGAAATGGAAGACAGTCGCATCACGCAACTGTTCTATGGAAGAACAGTCGCGTGGCGCAACCCTTGTCTTTTATTTTGGAACTCATAACAGTTGCGTCACGCAGCTGTTCTATGAAGAACAGTCGCGTGACGAAACTCTATCATTCGTACTGGCACTTAGAACAGTCGTGTCACGCGGGTGTTCTATGAAGAACAGTCGCGTGACGGCACTCCTACCTACGTGACGGAACTGTTTGTGACTTATTCCAAATTCTCAAATTTATTAATTATTTATTCAAGATATCAGGTTAAATACAAATCTGAGAATAAAAATATACTGAGTATACAAACAGCTGCGTCACGCAGGTGGTCCAGTCCGAATCAAAGACTTTTGGACATGAACAGCCGCGTCACACAGGTAGTAGCTGCGTGACGCGACTGCTCTGGTCCGCAACTACCTTTCTACGTGTTCTTTTTGTTAACAGTGATTTAACACAACTCAGAAATGCTCAGAAATGGGCAAAATGATGTTTAACCAATACCAAACTAACTAAATACTAGGAAAATGAGATTTTTAACAAATAAATGACTAAAAATGAAAAGAGAAAGTTTAAATGATTACCTTACCCTCGGATTTGAGGATTGCATACACTTTGATTGATTTAGGAACACTGCTTTACGATCCCAGAAGTGTTTGTTATCAAGTTCTTGGAAAATAAACGTTTCTTTTTTCTTTTCTCTCTTTTGCTCTTTTTACGTTTCCTTTTTTTTGTGTTTTAATTTTCAATCTATATATCTAATGGCTTGATCTTCCTCAAGGTTACTCACTTGAGTTCTTGGGGAAGAAACCGTAGCTGTAAATCAGAAAATCTCTGCTTAAAATATTGAAGTCCAGAGAAAATGAGAGAAAAGTGTCAAAAGTCCTGTTTTTGCTGTAAAATGTTGTATTTATATGGCTAGGGCAACAGAGCAGTCGCGTCACGCAGGCAGGAGCTGCGCGATGTGTCCACAAGTTGCGTGACGCAGCCATGAGCCGCATAACGCGACTTACTTTTCGTATAGTTGCCGCGTATCCATACAAACAGTGCAGGCCATTGCACGGGCGCGCGCCAGAAGTGTCAGTCGTGTTAGAGCTGCGTGACGCAGCTAAGAGTGCCGTCACGCAGGTGCTAGCTGCGTGACGCAGCCCTAACACGGGTCAGGCTCCTTTGGGCAGTTTGGTTCAATTTTTGGTTCAAACACTTCTGGTTAATCGTGAAACCTTATCCCTTGTCCTCATATCATCATTGGGCCAGGTGGGGCATAAAATTACGCGTCAACACAGATGCAACAAAGAAGAAAGTAACAGAGAAAGGCGGAGAGAAGCCAAAAGAAAAGAAGAAAGAAGAGGAGGTAGTGAAAGGGCAGAAAAAGACTGTCGAGGTAGGAGAAAGCAGTCAGAATAGGATACCTAGTGGGGTGACCGCCAGTTCGGTACTGAGTCAGTTGCAAAGAACAAGAGCAGATATTTCAATATGGGACTTGCTGATAGCATCCAAGGAGCATAGAGAATCTTTACTAGAAGCCATGACTTTTGTCAAAGTGCCTGCTCGGATTTAGAGTGTCGATATGATCAACATGCTACAGCGAAGAATAGGCGAAGTTACTTTCTTTGACTCGGATCTCCCACCAGAAGGAAGAAACCACTGTAAGCCATTATACATCCAGATTACCGTCAATGGACGTGATACCCGGAACGTGATGGTGGATAACGGATCAGCACTGTGCGTATGCCCGTTGAAGATGCTATCCAAGTTTAAAATTGAAGAGTCAGAACTTGAACCATCAAATATGGTGGTCAAAGCTTATGACAACACTATGAGGAATGCAAAAGGAACTTTTAAAGCGAAGATCTCCACAGGGGCTGTGGAAAGCTGGGTAGACGTGGTTGTGCTTGACATCTTAGCCAACTATGCTCTTTTGTTGGGAAGACCCTGGCTCCATCCTTTAGGTGCAGTTCCGTCCACCCTGCACAGAAAAGTAAAAATTCCATGGGGTACGGATGTGGTGACAGTTAACGTGCAAGAGGATCTGAATGTGGCAACAGTGGAAGGCTTAGAGTTGGCGGTATCGTTATCGGGTTTTCAAGTGGCAGTAATTGATGCACCCACCACCAAGAGCAAGAGTGCAGTGAATAGAATGAGTCCTTTTTCAAGGAAGATGATGAAGAAGATGCATTGGCAGTATGGCAAAGGTTTAGGTCGGGAGCTGCAAGGAAGGTTTGAGCCTCTCTCATCGGCATCCGGACAACAAGACAAACGCGGACTGGGATATTCTGAGAATAGGAAGAAGGAAATATATGAGATCCAGTCTCCAGTTAGAGGGTCAAATTTGAATCATATCTTCTTTGTCCCACAAGCCGCGGGAGAATTTCAGAGTAAGGGGAAGACCTACCCCGGCTTGGAGATATTCATGACCGATTATGAGGAGAAATTGATCAAGTCACCCGAACCTTCCTTGGAACAGCTGGTTGAAGGAACTGAGTTTATGGTGGGTATGACACAAGCAAGCACTGAATCTGAGTGGTCGAAGAAGATATCCGAGTTTGAAGACTTTTTGGGGATTGGGGATGAAGCTTCCAAGCTGGCGCAAGAGCAGAAGGCCAAGGCACGGATCCTCCAGTCAGTACTAGCTGCTGAAGACGCCGAAGAGGCAGAGAGGAAGGTATTGAAGATGAAGCTTGCAGAGGAGAAAGCGGAGGCTACCCCGGAAGAAGAAGAAGACGCAGATCCAAATGAAGTACTTGTAATGAATGTATTGAGCAGGCAATTAATCCTTGTGAACCCCTACCCCAAATATCAATGCATACGAATGCATGTGACTAAGGAAGAAATGCACGTGATGTGTGAGTCGCCACCTTGTTTAATTATTTTAGGGTAAACTAGGAAAAAACCCTAAGTGACTCCAATTTTAATTAACCTAGTTACTAGATTAATTACCCAATGTTAAAGCATGGTGTGCAAACCCAAGATGGATCCCGAGACTATGTCATACTGATGAACTAACCTATGAATGAATGCTTTGCAAGGCGAAAGATGATGCGATTTGGACCAATGAAAAATGTTTATGTGATTTTGACTTGCCGCCCAGGGTGAAATCCCGAACGTGCCTACGTACTTCCGTTTGAATGGAAGATCAAAGTCAACGTAGTTCGATAGGCCTCTTTTAGAGGGCTTTGAATGGGGATGCTTTATGCATGAGTGTGTGTATGCTTTGTGCATTTTGTTTAGGCTTTTTGTCAAAGATTGATTGATTTTTAGGCATTTGATGCCAAAAATGTTGATTGGGCGATTTGTCGCCAAAAATTGATGCTTGGGCTTATTCTTGCCAAAAGTGCTTATTTGAAGGCTTTTAGCCAAAAGATTGATTTAGGCAATTTGTTGCCGAAAATTGATTGATTGGGCGTTTGTCGCCAAAATGATTAAGGCTTTTAGCCAAGAAAGAGAGTGATTTAGGCAATTGTTTGCCAAAAGGTGATTATTTAGGCGTTTGTCGCCAAAATGCTTGATTTTAAGGCTTTTAGCCAAAAGATTGATTAATTTGAAGGCTTTTAGCCAAAATGAGTTGATTTAGACAATTTATTGCCAAAAGTTGATGATTGGGCGATTGTCGCCAAAATTGATTGACTTAAGGCAATTTATTTGCCAAAAGCAATTGTTTGAAGGCTTTTAGCCAAAAATTGTGATTTAAGCGATTTGTCGCTAAAAAGTGGTTAATCTAATTTATAGGCAATTTGTTTGCCAAAAATTGATTGAACCGTGGGCAATTTGTTGCCAAAATGTGGTTGATTTAATTGTAGGCAATTTGTTGCCAACATGTGATTGATTAAGGCTTTTTAGCCACAATTATTGATTAATTGGACTTAAGCCAGGCTGTTCGAAATAAATGCAATTAACCGTAGTTATTGATTAACTAGGTCTTTTTAGGCCAATATTGTTGGATTTTAGGCTTTAATACCATGATTATTAATTAACCGGGCATTAGCCTAAATTTATTTATTGAGGCAGCTTATTTGCCTAATGATGACATGTAATGCATTTATGCAGTTGTAGAATTATTAGGAGTAGAAGAGAAGCATGCATGAAGTGCTAAAATTAAATAAGCAGAGTTTAGTTCATGTACCTGATTTAGTCGACGGCCACTTCTTAACTCCAGGTTAAGCTCCACGTTAAGGGAATTTTAATTAATTTAATTTTAGTGACCAAGTAACAAGGCAAGAAAGCGATAAAATCTAAAATTAAAAATGCAGAAAAGCAGTAAAGAATCGCAAGGAGCGTAGGGGAGAAGGAGCGTTCGTCAACACAGACTGAGTGCCGAAAATAGGAGGCCCGGGGCTGCTATTTATAGCAAAAATCGGACTGTTTCGGCGGCTGGGCCGCCGGGCTCGGCGGCCGGGTTTGGCGGCTGGGCCGCCGGAGCTCGGCGGCTCGGCCGCCGGAGGCTCAGCGGCGGGGCCGCCGGTGGCCGGCGGCCCGGCCGCCGAAGGCTTAGCGGCTGGGCCGCCGGACCTCGGCGACTCGGTTGCCGGTGGCCGGCGGCTGGCCCGCCGGGCCTCGGCGGCCTGGCCGCCGGACCTCGGAGGCTCGGTCGCCGGTGGCCGGCGGCTCGGCTGCCGGGTACCGTAGCCGGAGCCGCTGTCACCGGCGGCGGATAGCGGCTACCGCCGCCGTCAAGGGCGGCTGCTGCCACCGCCGCGGCCGGCGGACTTTCTAATTTTACATTCCGGAGGCTTTTTCGGGAGTTTCGGACCTCCAAAAAATATTTCGGGACCAGTTCCGCGATCCTCGCGACGTCCCGGACGTTTTAAGTACCATATTGGCATACTTCCGGTAAATTTCCAAAATGGCCTCCGGTCCGGCCGGACTATTTGCAGTCCGGGAAAACTGGCTTTTCGAGCCTCAAAATTTGAGTATTCACAATCCTGTATTTTGTTTTTCTGATGCTTGTTTTGAGAACAATATGGATGGTTTTCCTCTCTTATTTCAATCAATGGAAATGAACTTTGACTATTTGTTTTCTTGTTTTCCTGATTGTCACGTTTATGGCATTGATTATACCACGTGCATATTTGACATAAATGCATTGCATCATTTTGCATTTAACTTAAGCACCGCTGAAGATCCTAAAATAATCGAAATCAGATCAGACTTTAAACTCGAGCTTAGTCAGGATCTTCAAGAATGCATTAGAAGAAATTCAGAGGTATTTGCCTGGAGCTACGCGGACATGCCAGGAATCGACAGATCAATAGCAGAGCACTTCATTCCTACTGATCCGAGTGTTAAACCGGTGAAATAGAAAAGGAGAAGGGTCAGACCAGAGTGGCAGGATAAGATCAAAGCTGAAGTCCAGAAGCAGTTGGATGCAGGATTCTTGGAAGTAGTACACTATCCGGAATGGTTGGCCAATATAGTCCCTGTGCTGAAAAAAGATGGGAGGATAAGGGTCTGTGTTGACTACAGAGACCTGAACAAAGCCTCACCTAAGGATGACTTTCCACTTCCGCACATAGATGTTTTGATCGACAATGCTGCCGGAATGGGATGTTATTCTATTATGGACGGATTTTCCGGATACAAACAAATATTGATGGCCTTAGTAGATAAGCACAAGACGGCCTTTACCACGGATTTCGGAATGTTTTGCTATAGAGTAATGCCTTTTGGATTGAAGAACGCCGAGGCAGCATACCAGAGAATGGCTACAACATTATTTCATGATATGATCCATAAAGGGTTAGAAGTATATGTAGATGACATGGTGATCATGACAAGAACACAGGAAGAACATGCAGAGATGCTGGAGAAGTTCTTCACACGGGTCAAACAGTATAACTTGAGACTCAATCCCAAGAAGTGTGTATTTGGAGTAACAAAAGGGAAGTTGTTAGGTTTCATTGTAGGACCTAACGGGATTGAGGTTGACCCCGACAAAATAAAAGCCATTCAGGATATGGAACCGCCAAGAACAGAACGTCAGGTGAGAAGCTTCTTGGGTAAAATTCAGTACATCGGCAGGTTTATTTCGAGGTTATCCATCACTTGTGCTCCAATTTTCAAGCTACTGAAGAAGAATCAGCCAGTTAAGTGGAATGAGGACTGCCAGAAAGCCTTTGACCACATAAAGAAATACCTGATGAATCCACCGATGCTCAGTTCATCAAGACCAGGAGAACCTCTGATCTTGTATCTATCTGTAGAAGATGCAGGAGTTGGAGCAATGTTGGTACAACCGGACGCCGCTGGAGTAGAAAAGGCCATTTATTATATTAGTAAGAAACTACTGCCTATAGAGGAGAAGTACAACTTGGTGGAGAAAACATGTATGGCAGTAGTGTGGTCGATAAAGAAGTTGAGGCCTTACTTTGACTCCTTCAAGGTCACTTTTGTCTCCAAAATTGATCCTTTGAAGTATTTGCAGAGAACGCCTACTCTAGAGGGACGGTTGTCTAAGTGGTTAATTTAGATGTCTAGTGTGGATGCAGAGGTTGTAACGAAGAAAACGATCAAAGGACGGGCTGTGGCAGAGTTCCTAGCTGAAAATCCAATTACAAGTGATGAACTATGGGAATTGGAGTTTTCAGACGAGCACTTACTATGTATCGAAACAGGGGCTTGGAAATTGTACTTTGATGGATCAGCCAATAGAAATGGAGCCGGAGCTGGTATTGTAATAGAAGAACCTAATGGCGAGGTTACCACGATGTGCAAGAGACTGTTGTTCCCGGTCACTAACAATATGGCTGAATATGAAGCGTGCATCATGGGAATGGAAGCTCTCCTTGCATCTGGCGCTAAGGAAGTCGAGGTAATAGGAGATTCGTTATTGGTTATTGAACATGCTAACGAGAGATGGAAGGTAGAAGAAGAAAGACTGAAGCCCTATGTCGAGTACTTGTTGAAGAAGCAGCACTATTCGACAAGATCACTTTCACTCACATAGGAAGAACTTATAACAGAATTCCAGATGCCTTGGCAAACTTAGCATCGGCTTGGCAGGATTTGAGTAAAGTTTCGAAGAAGCCATTTATCATTACCACAGCCAATATCCCGTGCTATAAAGAACATTTTGTGAACCAGGTAGAGTTAGAGGAAGAACCCTAGTTTACGGATATTCTGAGGTATATGAAAGACGGTACTTTTTCTGATGATGCGATGAAAGAAGACCGTGCAGTTCTCAGAAAAATGGCTTTGAATTATGTTCTAGCCGATGGTGAACTCTATAGAAGAGCTTGGGATGGGATGTTGCTAAGATGCGTGAGTGAGAAAGAAGGAGAAGAAATAATGAGAAAAGTACATGAAGGAGTTTGCGGTACTCATCTAAGCGGCATGAGCCTAGCAAGAAAATCATGAGGCAAGGATATTTCTGGATGCAGATGGAAGGTGACTGTGTTCAGTATGTGCGTCATTGCAAAGCTTGCCAATATCATGACAATAAAAGCCACTTACCTGCTGTCGAACTCCATCCAACAACTCCTTCTTGGCCTTTTTCTGCATGGGGCATAGACGTTATTGGCAAAATCTCGCCAGCAGCATCGAACGGCCATCAGTATATATTGGTTGCAGTTGACTACTTCTCTAGATGGATTGAAGCTCAATCTTACAAAACCTTAACAGCCAAGCATGTGGCTAGATTCATTGAACAGAACATTTTCTGTCGATATGGTGTTCCCCATCACATAGTTACAGATAATGGTTCTCATTTTCAAGCAGAGTTGGCCAGTTGCTTTATAGATATAAGGTTGAGCATCATCATTCTTCTCCTTATCGCCCTCAGGCTAACAGTGCAGTAGAAGCCGCGAATAAGGAGATCAAAAGAATCTTGTCGAAGATGTGTGAAGGGTACAGAAGCTGGGCTGAGAAACTTCCTTTTGCGCTCTGGGGACATCGCACTACTTTCAAATCAGTAAATGGAGCCTCTCCTTTCGAACTTGTATATGGAATGGAGGCAGTGTTACCAATAGAGCTCGAAAAGAAGTCTCTCAGGGTTTTGGTAGAAGCTGGTCTGACCGAGGAGGAATGGGTCAAGAAGAGATATGAAGATTTGGCGCTCTTAAATGGAAGAAGACTGAATGCTCGATTCCAGGATCAGATGAGAAAGAGAAGGATTGCTCGTTTCTACAACAAACGGGTACATCCAAGGGCATTAAAGAACGGAGACTTGGTACTGATCAGATTTTTGGATCACGAAGCCCAGAATCATCCTGGTGGAAAATTTAAACCCAACTGGCATGGACCGTTCAGAGTTCAGAAGCTTTTAGCAAAAGGCGCCGCTGAATTAATTACCATGGAAGGGAAGCCTGTCAACCGAATAGTCAATCAAGACCAAATGAAAAGATTTTATCCCTGAAATGATGATTTCAATTTAAAAAAAAAAATCAGCTAAGTTGAAAACCCGAAAGGGCGGCTTAGGCAAGAATTAAGCTCGCTAGGTTGAAAACCCGAAAGGGCGGCCTAGGCAAAAGTTAGAGCATAAAAAAAATCATAATAAAAGATAAAAGTTTGGGATCAACGCGTGGTGCTTAATTTAAATGCGAAATCTAGGCCATGCGTTCGTGACAGATTTGCGAGGGGTGACTCAATTCCATCAACTTGACTCGAAGGAGAATAGGAAGTCGAGTAGTTAGAGTAAATGACCATTGTATTAAATAGATTTTCTTTACCTCTGTATAATGTTGAAAAGAAGTAAGATTAATAAAGGATTTGTGCTTTAAAATTTTTTTGTTCTGGGGTTACGGTCAAAGAATGCAAGACCTTTCCTCTCTGCTTATTTGAATAAAGATCGACCCATCCGGTTTGAAATGTTCTGGCTGTTGGTCCTGCCTAAACAATGAACTCTTTTAAGACATTGATCAGAGGAACGAGCACCACTTTCTCAGTGATTTCCCCGAAAAGATCAATATAAAACCAATATGAAACCTTAGTACTTATATAGGTTCATGCATACATAAAGAAGTTACACTTGTTATTTTTGTTTGATTTGTGCAGGTAATAAAATACTCACCCCATTCCTTGTTATCTCCAAGTATGAGCTTTTGTTTTTGCATAATAATCTCTTTCTTATGAGCTTTCATTTATTAACCCGAGGGCAGGAGGCCCAAATAACTAACGCAACAAATAATTTTGAAAGAAAAGGTTTGTTGTCTGTTGTTGATTCGTGTGTGCAGAAAGCAGGAATTAATAAAGACAGAATCATCGGGATCATTAACTAAAAGGAAAGCAGATACATTAAATAAAAGCTCACGATCTGAGCACAGAAGAGGCAAAATAAAGAGCAACAAACAACAGTTTATTTCAGTGGGGCCTATCAACAGAGGCCAACCTTCATAGAGCATGACATCATCATGGGGTAAAGAACCAGTTGACATAGGCAGGTGTCACGGTGTCCTGCATCGTTCCCTCATCCAGATTCCTAGTATTTCTGTGAACCCCTTTCCCAAAAGCATAGGCATGTGATGCATATGACAAAAGAAAGAAATGCACGTGAGTGTGTGAGTCGCCACCTTGTTTAATTATTTTTAGGGTAAACTAGGAAAAAACCCTGAATGACTTCAATTTTAATTAACCTAGTTACTAGACTAATTATCCCAATGTGTAAGGCATGGTATGCAAACCCGAGATGGATCCCGAGACTATGTCATGCTGATAAACTAACCGATGAATGAATGTTTTGCAAGGTGAATGATGAATTAATGAAATGTTTGAGTGATTTTGATGATTTCGACTTGCCACCCGGGGTGAAATCCCGAACGTGCCTACGTACTTCCGTTTGAATGGAAGATCAAAGTCAACGTAGTTCGATAGGCCTTGTTTCAAGGGCTTTGAAGGTGTATGCTTAATGCATGAGTGTGTGTGTGTATGCTCCGTGCATGTTTGTGTATGCTTTGTGCATGTTTGTGTATGCTTTGTGCATGAGTGTGTATGCTTTGTGCATGTTTGTGTATGCTTTGTGCATGTTTGTGTATGTTTTGTGCATGAGTGTGTATGCTTTGTGCATGTTTGTGTATGCTTTGTGCATGAGTGTGTATGCTTTGTGCATGAGTGTGTGTATGCTTTGTGCATTTTGTTTAGGCATCTCGCCAAAGATTGATTGATTTTTAGGCATGTTGCCAAAAATGTTGATTTTGAGGCATTTGTGCCAAAATGGTTCATTTAAACGATTTGTCGCTCAAAATTGTTGATTTTAAGGCATTTGTGCCAAAATGCTTCATTTTAAGGCATTTTGCCAAAAATGTCGATTTTACGGCTTTGAGCCGAAAAAGGTTGATTTTAAAGGCATTTTGCCAAAAATGTGGATTTTACGCGATTTGTCGCTAAAATGGTTGATTTTACGGTTTTTTACCGAAAATGGTTGATTTTAAGGCATTTTGCCAAAAATGTCGATTTTAATGTAGGCAATTTGTTGCCAAAAATGTGATTGAACGAGGCCGTTAGCCACAATTATTGATTAATTGGACTTTTAGGCGAAGTGTTCGAAATAAAGGCAATTACACCGTAGTTATTGATTAACTAGGCATCTTAGCCGATATTGTCGGATTTAAACTTTAATACCACGATTATTAATTAATCGGGCGTTTAAGCTTAAATTCATTTACTTGAGGCAATTTATTTACCAAATTAATGACGTGAATGCATTTATGCAGTTGTAGAATTATTAAGAGTAGAGGAGAAGTATGCATGAAGTGCTAAAATTAAATAGGCAGAGTTTCGTTTTCGTACCTGATTTAATCGGCGACCACTTCTTAATTCTAGATTTAAGCTCCTTGCTTAGGGAAAATTAATTTAGTTTTTTGTTCAATTTTAGTGTCCAAATATCACAATAAAAATGCAATAAAAATTAAATAAAATGCAAAAAAATGGTAAAAGAATCGCAAAGAGCGCGGGGGGAGAAAGATCGTCCGTCAACACAGACAGCGGTGTCAAAATTGGACTGAAAATGGCCTATTTATAGGCCATTTTCGGGTCCAGGGTGGCAGGTGCCGCCTGGCTGGGCGGTAGCTGCCGCCGAGGAGGCTCGGCGGCAGCTGCCGCCTGGGAGGCTGGGCGGCAGGTGCCGCCCGGAGGGGCGGCAGCTGCCGCTTGGAGGGGCGGCAGCTGCCGCCCAGGCGGCTCGGCGGGAGCTGCCGCCCGGGAGGCGGGGCGGCTGCTACAGCCGTGGCAGGCGGCCGGCGCCGCCGTGTGTGGTGGGATCCCCCGTATTTCACTCCAGGGGCTTTTCTGGGAGTTCTGGACCTCCAAAAATTATTCCGGGACCAGTTCTGCGATCCTCGCGACATCCCGGACGTTTTAAGTACCATATTGGCATACTTTCGGTGAACTTCCAAAATGGCCTTCGGTCCGGCCAGACTGTTTGCAGTCCGGCATTGACACTGTAGAAAAGTCAAATTTACTGTAGCAAGGTCAAAATTTGAGTATTCACAGTTGCCCCCCACTGGCTATCATAAAAATGATTTATGAGAGCCAGTGGCCGTCTGAAGGAGCAAATTTTGAAGGCGAAACTCGGACCTTGGGCCAAATTGGGATTGTGGGGCCTTGGGCTGAGTTGTGAATTTTCGGACCCTAGGCCGAGTTTTGAATTTCGGGCCTTAGGCCGAATTATGAATTTTCAGGCCTCTGCGGCCGAATGTGATTTTTCGGGCCTCTGTGGCCCGAATGTGATTTTTCGGGCCTCTGTGGCCTGAATTGTGATTTTTCGGGCCTCTGGGGCCTGAATGTGATTTTTCGGGCCACTTTGGCCTGAATGTGATTCTTCGGGCCACTTTGGCCTGAATGTGATTCTTCGGGCCTCTGTGGCCTGAATGTGAATTTTCGGGCCTTTGGGGCCTGAATGTGAATTTTCGGGCCTCTTTGGCCTAAATGTGAATCTTCGGGCCACTTTGGCCTGAATGTGATTTTTCGGGCCTCTGCGGCCTGAATGTGATTTTTCGGGCCTCTGTGGCCTGAATTGTGATTTTTCGGGCCTCTGGGGCCTGATTGTGATTTTTCGGGCCACTTTGGCCTGAATGTGATTCTTCGGGCCACTTTGGCCTGAATGTGATTCTTCGGGCCACTTTGGCCTGAATGTGATTCTTCGGGCCACTTTGGCCTGAATGTGATTCTTCGGGCCACTTTGGCCTGAATGTGATTCTTCGGGCCTCTGTGGCCTGAATGTGAATTTTCGGGCCTTTGGGGCCTGAATGTGAATTTTCGGGCCTCTTTGGCCTAAATGTGAATCTTCGGGCCACTTTGGCCTGAATTGTGATTTTTCGGGCCTCTGGGGCCTGATTGTGATTTTTCGGGCCACTTTGGCCTGAATGTGATTCTTCGGGCCACTTTGGCCTGAATGTGAATTTTGTGGGGGCCGTTGCCGTCATCATTCGGCGGGAATTCGGCGGCTGCCGCCGTCGTCATTCGGTGGCAATTCGGCGGCTGCTGCCGCCATCATTTCGGCGGCTGCTGCCGCCCTTATTCGGTGCATTTTCTCTATAAAAAACGGCTCTTCGTTTTGGTTTTGCACTCACTCTTTTTCTTGAGATCTTAGCAAGGAAAGCAAAGCCGTTTCCCATCCTCCTTCTTCTTCAAAAAATGAATCCCCTTTTTAACCACAGCATGCACAGCTGGACTAAGAGTCACTCCAAAGTTGAAAAGATCAACTTAGGGAGGTACGGTCTTTCTCCTATCATTACTCTCAGGGGGGTGGTAGTTGACTGGGATTGCTTATGGGCCTGCATCCGGCTTTGGGATCCAGAGGCCCATGTTTTCCGGTTCGGAGCTATGATGGAGGAGATGTGCCCTCTTTTTGAGGAGTTCTGTGCTATTATCGGGTGTGATCCCAATGCCCCTCTAGTCAGGCATGAGGTCAAAGTCAGGTATGTTCGGTCATTTGAAAGTTTATTTCAATTCAGCCGGCCACAAGCTAGGGCGATGATTGTTGACGACCAGAAGGCAATTCTGCTGCCCCTGATTGATGAATTTTCAGAGGTTCTTTCAGATGACCCAGACCGGATGAGGCTGAGGATGCGGGCTTTTGTATTTTGCTTATTATCTGGTTTCTTGTTTAACAAGGACCCAGGCTTCGGGGATCTGCGATTTTGCCCTATGATTCGACAAATGGAGAACATGAGTTGCATTGGCGGCATTGTGCTGTCAGAGACTATCCGGAGCCTTGACAGAGCTGCTCTAGGCTTCGGGGACTGGACGGTTTCTCCGATTATTCTCCAGGTACTTCTTTTCTTCTCATCTCTTCCTTACTTATTGTTTTGGTTCATTCCCTTGTAATAGAAAGGATCCATTACTCAGGTTTGGTTGAAGGATCACCTTCAAGTGGTCGCTGCTCCTACCTGTTTGCCTTACAACCCTTCTCAGTATCGTATGCGGAGGATCTTGATCACACACCCGTCTGCTGACGCATGGACCTCATGGCTGATTGAATTGGGTCCAAACGAGGTATTGTGGTTTGTTCCCTGGTATGACATCACCTGCTTTATCCAGGTTAGCTCTCGTCATGCTCGGGTTTACCTTTTAGGCCTTACACACTGTACTTGGTACTGTGCTTCGCGCGTCTTGAGGCAGATGGGAATAGACCAGACTGTCCCGATTGTGGATGACTCTTCATCTGATTCAGCCATCACCCCGGGAGTTACCCGAGTCGTCCTTAGAGCTTGGGTTAGAGACCATCTGATGGTTAGGCCTTTACCTAATCCTGCTGGTGTTCAGACTTCTCCTGAGTATCGGGCCTGGTTCATGGCCTTTGTTTGGCCAGTGGAGAAGCCAAGGAGGAACGCATTGCTGAGTGCACTTGAGGGTTGGATTCAGGCTGACGCTGGTGATGGGATTAGGACTGATGAGGAGATTGTGTTGGCTCCTCGGACAGACGAGGCGGGGGAGAGTTCATCGGCTAGGGATGACTCAGAGGACATTGCCCCACGGAGGCGACGGGCCACTTAAACTCCTATGGGTTTTTGGACTTTGTTTTTTTTTTATTTTTTATTTTGACTGTTTATTCGGGACTTTGACTCTGGATTTTGGATTTTTGTTCTTTGGCTTTTGCTTGTACTGTTTGGCTTTATTGCTTTTTTAATTGGAGTGTCATTTGACTTTTAAGCTTTCCAAGCTCTTTCCAACTTTATTCATTCAAGCTCTAATTTTTGCCTAAGCCACCCTTTCGGGTTTTCAACTTAGCGAGCTACCCATTTTTGCCTAAGCCGCCCTTTTCGGGTTTTCGACTTAGCGGGCCCCGACTTTTGCCTAAGCCGCCCTTTCGGGTTTTCGACTTAGCGGGTTTTTTTTTTTTTTCTTGCCTGAAGCCGCCCTTTCGGGTTTTCAACTTCAGCTTTGATTTTTTTTTATATTTTTTTTATATTTTTTTTATTAGCAAAGAAGAAAGAACGATGAAATGATGATTTTTATTAATGTTTAGACCGTGCCCAATCAGGGCTGCCTACATATCTCCGATATATAATTTCTTTTTTTTTCGAAGAGAATCAGGTCTAATGTAGTTCGTTTTACATTATGCAATGCTTATACAAAATATCTCTTTAACTGATCTAAATTACATGGATTTGCAAATTCTAAACCATCCAAATCAGTCAAGATGACGGCTCCGCCGGACAATACTTTCTTCAACACATAGGGGCCAGCCCAATGAGGACGAAACTTCCCACGTGGATCTTGAATTGGCTGTCTAATTTCCTTCAGAACCAAACAACCTTCTTCGAGTTTTCGATCTTTGACCTTCTTGTTAAAATGCCGTGCCATTCGTCTCTGGTAGACTTGAGTTTGGTGGATTGCTTGCAACCGCTTTTCATCCATACCCAAAAGTTGCAAATGATAATTCTTCGCCCAATCTGCCTCACTGATCTGACTTTCTTGGATAACCCTTGCCGACTGAACTTCCAGCTCAATAGGCAATACTGCTTCCATACCGTATACCAACGAATACGGAGTTGCTCCGGTGGGTGTTGTAATCGAAGTCCTATATCCCCATAAGGCATTCGATAGCTGTTCATGCCAAGCTTTATGCTTTTTAACTGTCTTCTGCAAAATGACTTTTATAGCCTTATTTGCAGCTTCTACAGCCCCATTCGTTTGTGGACGATAGGGCGAGGATTTATGGTGCCGAATTTTCGTTTCTTTCAACAAATTAGAAAATTCGCTCTGAAAGTGAGACCCGTTATCCGTAATGATCTCGAATGGTGTTCCGTACCGTCAAAGGATGTTAGTACGAACAAACTGTGCTGCCTTCTTGGCATTTAAAGCCGAATAAGAGGCTGCTTCGATCCATTTAGTGAAATAATCTACAGCAACCAGGATGAATTGATGACCGTTAGAAGCCTTCGGGTGGATTTTTCCGATCACATCTATGCCCCAAGTTGCGAAAGGCCATGGTGAGGTGATAGGATTCAAATTGACTGGAGGCTGCTTTTGCAGCTTAGCGAAAATTTGACATTCGTGGCACTTCTGCACGTGCCTCACGCAATCTGCATTCATGGTTGACCAGTAATAACCCAGGTTCACAATTTTTCGAGCCAAGGCTATCCCGTGCATGTGTGGACCACATTCCCCATTATGTAAGGAATCCATGATGGTTTGAGCTTCTCCCTCATCAACGCACCTTAGGTGCAGGCTATTCCAACTTCTCTTGTACAGAACTCCCCCAGTAAGGAAATATCCGGATGCTAGCTGTCTCAATGTCCGTTGATCAGTCTTGGTGGATCCCTCCGGGTAGGCTTCATTTTGAAGGTAATTCTGTATATCCCAATACCAAGGCTTGTCATCGACCAAATTCATGATATGTGCTGGCTGTTTCTGCAGCCGCACTGTTAGAGGTCGGATGACTCGGTCTCCTTCTACATTGACCATGGAGGCTAAAGTAGCCAGAGCATCTGCGAACTGATTTTTGGCTCGCGGCAAGTAGTGGAAGGATAAATCCTCAAATTGCTGAGCCAATTCGTCCAAGCGTTGTAGGTAAGGAACCAAACGCTCTTCTTTAATTTTCCATTTCCTTAAAGCTTGGGAGACTATTAAGTTAGAATCTCCGAAAACCTTGAGGATCTTTATCTCTTTTTCCAGGGCTGCTTCTAACCCCTTTATGCAAGGTTCATACTCGGCTTCATTATTGGTGCAGTCGAAATCTAATTTGACTGCGATCGGGACATATTCGCCACAAGGAGTTTTGAATACGACTCCAACCCCGTTTCCATGGTAGTTCGAAGCTCCATCGAAGTACATTTCCCAGACTTCACTTTCCAAGCTCAACAAGTCTTCATCAGGAAATTCTACCTCTGGCATTTTGTCTTCGACCGGTAATTCTGCTAATTGATCGGCTAAGGCTCCGCCTTTCACCGCCTTCCGTTGCACAAATTTCAAATCATAAGTCGCGAGTACTGACACCCACTTAGCCATCTTACAATCAAGAACCGGCCTCTCCATAAGGAATTTCAAGGGGTTCGATTCAGAAACAACGTTTGTGGTGTAAGATGAGAGGTAGTGCTGCAGCTTTGTACAGGCCCATACTAGAGCCAAACACAATTTCTCTATCTTATTGTATTTTAACTCATATTCTAGCATCCTTTTGCTGAGGTAATACATGGCATTTTCTACCCTTGTATCTTCTGCTTGTTGAGCTAGCATTGCACCCATCGCTTCTTCTGTCACCGATAAGTACAGCAGCAACGGCTTTCCTAGCCTTGGTGGCTGTAAAACTGGTGGGGATAACAGATACTGTTTGACTTGGTCGAAAGCTCTCTGACAATCCTCATTCCATTTGATGGCTACTCCTTTTCTGAGCAATTTGAAAATCGGTCCACAAGTATCGGCCAATTGGTTGATGAATCGGCTGATGTACTGTAGCCTTCCCAGGAAACCCCGAACTTCTTTTTCCGTCCTTGGTGCTGGCATTCCCAAAATGGCTTTGGATTTTGAAGGGTCAATCTCTATGCCCTTCTGGCTGACCATATGCCCTAGAAATACTCCGGATGTAGCTCCAAACAGGCATTTTGCCGGGTTGAGCTTCAAATTGTACTTTAGAAGTCTAAGGAAGAACTTCTCAAGTGCGGTTGCGTGTTTGTCAGCTGTTTTTGACTTAATGACCATATCGTCGACATACACTTCTACTTCTTTGTGAATCATGTCATGGAAGATGGTCGTTGCCATTCTTTGATAGGTTGCCCCGGCATTTTTGAGCCCAAAAGGCATGACCCTGTAGCAGTAGGTTCCCCATTCCATGATGAATGCTGTCTTCTCTTTGTCTGGCAAATGCATCATTATTTGGTTGTATCCAACAGCAAGATCGGTCAAGGAGACCATCTCGTGTCCTGCCATTCGGTCCACCAACAAGTCAATATGTGGTAGGGGGAAGTCGTCCTTTGGACATGCTTTATTCAAATCCCGGTAATCCACACACATTCTGACTTTGCCATCTTTCTTCGGCACTGGCACGATGTTTGCTAACCATGTCGGGTAGGCAATGGGTTCTATGAATTGATTTTCCAGCTGCTTGGCCACTTCCTCCTTGATTTTCAAGGACCATTCGGTCTTCAACCTTCTTAGCTTCTGCTTCACTGGCTTAGCCTCGGGATATACTGGAATCTTGTGCACCACTATTGCTGGGTCAATTCCCGTGATGTCACTTGCCTTCCACATGAAACAATCGGCAAACTTCCTCAAGCATTCACTGACCTGTCCCTTGTTCACACAGTCAAATGCAATGTATGTATGTTCATTTTCTTCTTTGCCAATTATTATTTTTTCTTTTTCATTTTTTATTTCATTTATATGATTATTTTTGCTTGGAAATGCTTGGAAAGATAGACACGCAGGGTAGTCAATAATTTGCAAGCCTTTATTGATCATGACAGAATCGTCTTCAAAGATTACATCAAATTTGAAATCTGGATTTTCGAAATCCGACACAGATAGCTCAGAACTAGGACTGGACTCTGACTCGGTTTCAGACTCGGGGTCAGACTCAACACAGGACTTGATTACATATTTTGACTCTAGGTTTGACTCGGGAGGGGGTTTATCAGCAGCGTGCTCCTCCTCGACGTTCCAATTGGTGAGAGGGCCTTCATTCAGCTTGATCAGGCTCAACAGATCTTGGTCCCCATCATTTCCTGTAATGACTGCAACCTCATCAAAGAGACTAGGCTGCATGAAGTCTTCCACTTCCAGTTCGGTTGTTACCTCTTCGGATAAGTCATTCAAGTCCAGGACACAGGTGTCATTCATTTCTAGGAATAGCTCGAAAGGATCGATCAATTCCTAGTCAGAAATAATAGCATTTACCCCGTGATTTGGTAAGGGATTAGTGCTAATGTTTGGTTTACTTCTCGGAATAATTGAACCATCGTCTACCAGGTCTTGGATGCGGTTCTTAAGCGTCCAGCACGCTTCAGTCTCGTGCCCATGACCTTGATGATATTCACAGTATTCATTGGTTCGGTAGTTTCTTGGTAAAGGGTAGGGTGGCGGCCTTGCTTCCAAGGGCTTGATGTAGTTGGCCTTGACAGCCTCTCGGAAAACCAAAAAGATTGGCATCCCGAGATCAGTATATGTCCTTCTTGACCGATTGCTATTTCTCATATTGCCCACACGTAAAGGATTCGTGGGGGTGATGCTTGCCATTTCATGGACTTTGCCAGCTTGGCTAGGCTTCTCGTATTTTGAGGAACCTGAGTCCTCTTTCAGTTGTCCCATTTGAAGTAAATCTTCTACCTTCGTAGCAGTGGCAATGAGCGATTGGAACGATGGTAGGTATTGAGTTTGTAGTTGGTGTTGGTAGACAGGCTGTGGGTTCTTTATTATTATGTCCACCTGTTCTTGCTCAGAAGGTCGGTTAATCATTTGGGCGACCTTGGTCCTTTTCCTCGTAAGGAATGAGGGAAAGGGTTCATTGTTTTTCTGTTTGGTGGTTTCCAGTTTTTTTCTCATTTTCTGAGCTTCCGGCTCAGAAGCAGTTTTGGAAGGCACGTCCTCCAGATTAAGGGTAGGGTTTGAAGATGCAGATGCAGCACCAGGTCCTTGATTGGAGGTAGCATGACCATTTCCATTACCATTACCATTACCCAATTCAGCTATCAGGACAATCCTTTGGGCAGCCAATGCCTCAGTCATTCTGGCCTCCATTCTGGCCTCCATTCTGGCCTCGAGTTGTTCAATGAGGGTTTGGATGTCAGCAAGTGATGCCATTGGTGTAGTTGAAGTTGATGAGGTCGGTGATAGCACAGTAGGTGTAGCTGACACTTGAACAGGGGGTACCTGTAAGTATGAGGGTAACTGGATTAAGGGTATAGTAGTATCAGGGTAGCTGATATGAGAGAATGACTCTTTGTCCAACTGTGCATGACCAAAGGAAATATATATTTTTGTGTTCTCCATGTGTTTACCCAATGTTTATGATATGTCGTGAATGCGCATAACAACACATCATAATCTGTTTTAATGAGATGCTTCATATCACGGGGTGCATATAGTCCTAAAGGATAGGTTCTATAGGTTATGACACAAATAGAGAATCGGCTTATTAAGGGACCCTTGAACCTTGAGTATGGATATACCTAACCACATGTGAAACAAGGAGTTTCGCATGGGTCCAACGGTATGCATACCCATGTGCCACCCCCAAAAGGATTAGGGATGGTTTGTGGTAACAGGGAGGACGCTTTGGCTGTCCGTCGACATAATCAAAGAGACCTGCCGATCAGCGCTACTTGCTATCCAGACTCAGAAGTTTGAACAGAAAGAGAAGAAATTCATTTGAAGTTCATTTCTTTTATGCAATGGAGAAAAGGATTCTCAATCGTGCAAATAAATCAACAAGTTTTAATGTCTTAATCACATTAATTAAGTCCGGATTTCCATATCAAGTATTCTTAAGGAAAGAACACTTGATTCATATTAGGGTACCCTGCAAAACAAAGCATAATAAAATAATACCCTAAAGAAGGCCCGGTTAGTTTTCACAACAATCGTAGTCCACTTTTATGCAAAATGATTACATATTACTTCCCCAGCAGAGTCGCCAAACTGTGAACCCCTTTCCCAAAAGCATAGGCATGTGATGCATATGACAAAAGAAAGAAATGCACGTGAGTGTGTGAGTCGCCACCTTGTTTAATTATTTTTAGGGTAAACTAGGAAAAAACCCTGAATGACTTCAATTTTAATTAACCTAGTTACTAGATTAATTATCCCAATGTGTAAGGCATGGTATGCAAACCCGAGATGGATCCCGAGACTATGTCATGCTGATAAACTAACCGATGAATGAATGTTTTGCAAGGTGAATGATGAATTAATGAAATGTTTGAGTGATTTTGATGATTTCGACTTGCCACCCGGGGTGAAATCTCGAACGTGCCTACGTACTTCCGTTTGAATGGAAGATCAAAGTCAACGTAGTTCGATAGGCCTTGTTTCAAGGGCTTTGAAGGTGTATGCTTAATGCATGAGTGTGTGTGTGTATGCTCCGTGCATGTTTGTGTATGCTTTGTGCATGTTTGTGTATGCTTTGTGCATGAGTGTGTATGCTTTGTGCATGTTTGTGTATGCTTTGTGCATGTTTGTGTATGTTTTGTGCATGAGTGTGTATGCTTTGTGCATGTTTGTGTATGCTTTGTGCATGAGTGTGTATGCTTTGTGCATGAGTGTGTGTATGCTTTGTGCATTTTGTTTAGGCATCTCGCCAAAGATTGATTGATTTTTAGGCATGTTGCCAAAAATGTTGATTTTGAGGCATTTGTACCAAAATGGTTCATTTAAACGATTTGTCGCTCAAAATTGTTGATTTTAAGGCATTTGTGCCAAAATGCTTCATTTTAAGGCATTTTGCCAAAAATGTCGATTTTACGGCTTTGAGCCGAAAAAGGTTGATTTTAAAGGCATTTTGCCAAAAATGTGGATTTTACGCGATTTGTCGCTAAAATGGTTGATTTTACGGTTTTCTACCGAAAATGGTTGATTTTAAGGCATTTTGCCAAAAATGTCGATTTTAATGTAGGCAATTTGTTGCCAAAAATGTGATTGAACGAGGCCGTTAGCCACAATTATTGATTAATTGGACTTTTAGGCGAAGTGTTCGAAATAAAGGCAATTACACCGTAGTTATTGATTAACTAGGCATCTTAGCCGATATTGTCGAATTTAAACTTTAATACCACGATTATTAATTAATCGGGCGTTTAAGCTTAAATTCATTTACTTGAGGCAATTTATTTACCAAATTAATGACGTGAATGCATTTATGCAGTTGTAGAATTATTAAGAGTAGAGGAGAAGTATGCATGAAGTGCTAAAATTAAATAGGCAGAGTTTCATTTTCGTACCTGATTTAATCGTCGACCACTTCTTAATTCCAGATTTAAGCTCCTTGCTTAGGGAAAATTAATTTAGTTTTTTGTTCAATTTTAGTGTCCAAATATCACAATAAAAATGCAATAAAAATTAAATAAAATGCAAAAAAACGGTAAAAGAATCGCAAAGAGCGCGGGGGGAGAAAGATCGTCCGTCAACACAGACAGCGGTGTCAAAATTGGACTGAAAATGGCCTATTTATAGGCCATTTTCGGGTCCAGGGCGGCAGGTGCCGCCTGGGAGGCTGGGCGGCAGGTGCCGCTCGGAGGGGCCGCAGCTGCCGCCCAGTCGCCTGGCAGGGCGGCAGCTGCCGCCCAGGCGGCTCGGTGGGAGCTGCCGCCCGGCTGGGCGGCTGCTGCCGCCGTGTCCGGCGGCCGCTGCCGCCGTGTCCGACGGCCGGCGCCGCCGTGTGTGGTGGGATCCCCCGTATTTCACTCCAGGGGCTTTTCCGGGAGTTCCGGACCTCCAAAAATTATTCCGGGACCAGTTCTGCGATCCTCGCGACATCCCGGACGTTTTAAGTACCATATTGGCATACTTTCGGTGAACTTCCAAAATGGCCTTCGGTCCGGCCGGACTGTTTGCAGTCCGGCATTGACACTGTAGAAAAGTCAAATTTACTGTAGCAAGGTCAAAATTTGAGTATTCACAATTTCGATTTTGCCAACGGTCAGCCAAATTGGTCAATAGATGCGGCGTTATCAGACCACTTTCAAAGTTATGGATCCTGGGAACACGCTGTATCATCCCATACTGACGGCTAATCCTGTCCGGAAAATAAGCCATGGAATGGTCTAAAGTGGCATACAACACGTAGTTGAGGTTCATGCTTCCGATTATGACTAATCTGATCCTCCACCAAGGACAAGTCCACCGAATTGTAGGATTATCCCCGAAATCGAAGCGTCCTCGAGCCCGAGACCAAAAGTTGGCTTGACCATAGGTTGGAATTAAACGAGCTGGGAGAGGAAGAATCAGGCTTAACTTATCCAGAGCCCAGGCCTGCAATAACATTGGACAACCACAATGATGAACATTGAAGTTGGTAATGTGAAGGACAATATCCCTGACCCAGCACATCGTCTCTCCCATGATCATCATGAAGACAGTATGATGATACATTTGCATGTCACGAACAATGGTCAGAAGCCGAAAATCTCCAATTCCAGGTTGGCGATTCTTCATGGCATACACATTCAACAGCAAGAAGCAGCAAGCTCGAATCCAAGAAGGATCTAGATCCATGGACAAAACCCTACTCAGGAAAGGCTCCAAAGGAAGGCCTTGATCCGCGTTTATGCCATCAGGAAGGTAAACCAGACACAAGGCCGCAATCTTAGCTAGATCATACCTAGGACCTGGGGGTAAAGCCGGAGTTTCGTCTTGTTCAGGATGATGACCCATCACGGCACATATTTCCTCATAGGTTGGAGTTACTTCAGAGTCTTCAAACCGGAAAACCATGGTGTTAGGATTAAAATGAGTAACGAGCCAAGGCAAGAAGCCATGGTCAGGTTTTAAGTCTTTAAAATATTTCAACCAAACGAGCTGGTTCATAGGAGAAACCTGCCAAAGGTCGTCAGGAATGGATTGGACAAAGGATGAGACTTGGTTTCTGAAGGCCATGGAAAAGGATTATCTAAGAAACTGATTTGCTTTGAATAATGGAAGTGAAGAAAACGTAAAGAGAAGCTTCTATTTATAGAAGGATAAAGGGACCGATGAATGGAGCATCGTCATTATTCGACTTGATGTCCGTTGTCAAAGGTAGTTGGAAAGGTATTCATGTATGGACCGCTCGGGTTGGTGAGCACTTAAACCCGCATTAATCAATAAGAAGGACGGTTTGTACAACCAGGGGTTTGAGCCTTTATGACCACATTAACCGCCCTGTCAGGTAAGTACTACGATCCACTTCTTTTTAGGAATTAATTTTTGTCACATTTCATTTTAAGTTCATTATTTTCATTTCATTCATTCATTTATAATGAGTTAGTTTATTGACTGTTAACAAGGTGGACCATTTTTGTGAATAAATGGGACACCGTTATTTTATGTTTTTGTTGTGTTTGTGTTCTGTTTTTGCAGGAATAGTGTCTCACAATTGCAACACATAAACACATATGATAAAGTAATAAAAGCAAAATGTTGCGAAAATATAAATGCTATCATAGAAAAATATAGTATAATTGTACAACCACCAAAAAAGAAAACTAAACTATTAGATGTTCAAAAAATGTGTGTTCCAAAATTGGTGAGACACGGGACAGGGCTACCGCCGCCTACGGCTCGGACCAGCAGCTGCCTGAGGGGCTGGAGACGATGGAGCGTCATCGGAAGAGCCGTCATCGTCCTCGTCTGAAGAGTCTAGAGGGATACCCTCTACCTCCAACCTGGTCCGAAGCCGGTCTACCTCCGCCTGGAGTCAGCTCACGGTGCTAGACTGGCGAGACTGATGCCTCCGCAGCCTACCGATCTCCAAGTCCTGTAAAACGAGAATATGTAAGAAAAGGGAAGCAAAGCATAAGGAAGGACAAAACACAAGAAGATTATACATACCCGCTCATACCGCTCGAAGTAGAGACGACCAATGAAGGATCGGGCAAACCCGAACCGCTGACACAGCTCCTAATACCTCTGGGTCAGCACCTGCAAACAAGAAAAATTCATTAAAAGGCTATTAAGGTAAAGTGCTCTTAACTTTGTAAATTCGGTTTACAACTCACATGTGTAGTGTGCTCAGGGTCCAGCTACACCGGGGGAGGGGCCTGCCGAAGATCAGTAGGAATGATGATGCCCGATCCCAAGCCTAGACCAGGATCCAGCACCACCTCCATACCCGGTGGGAACGAGACGTCACCCAGTACTACACCGGCCGGTCCAGCCGGAGCAACTGCAGCACCCGCCTCAGCTGCTGCCTCTGCCTTGTAGTGAGCCGTAGTCTTGTGCGTCTTCCGCTCCTGCATTGAATTACAGAGAAAGTAATGGCATCAGTGGTTTGAAACAGTGCAAAATAAATAAATAATGAATGTAAATAAGATCGAAAATCAGATAAGTCACCTGGGTGTACTCGAGGATCTCGGGAAGCCGCGCCTGCATCCGAGAGGAGAAATAGGCAGGGAAATCGCCAACGGACAGAAAATCGTTCGCTGAGAAGCCCCTGTACTCCACCTCCAGATCCTCCCGGGTCAAGCCCTCCAAGAGACACATGTGACGAGGAGGGGCATGAGGCACCCTCCGCTGTGCTGGAGCCACTGGAGTGTCGTAAACCCTCTCTCCGAGGAAGTACCGATCAGCCCAGTACCCCCGCATCAGCAGCCTCGATCGGGTGTGCAACTCAGCCACCTCCCGGCCCGGGTAGGTCCTCCAAGCCTCGCAATCCCATGGAGTCAAGAATAGCTGCAAAAGTATAAAAATCAGTGATTGTTGTACATTATAAATAAAAAGAAGGAAGAAAGCTAAGCTAAGTGTGCAGAGATTCTTTTTGTACTTACATCGGACAGCTCCCGGTCGTTAAGAAAGCTCCTCCAGTACTCAGGATCCTCGCCACTGGCATAAGTATGGTGACAATGGGCCAGATAACGAGGGATCCTCCTAGACTCGGCAGGAGAGTCACCGCTCGGACCCCCCGGGTAGATACGGTACTCTTATGACCATACTTGCAACAGAGAAAGAAATGATATCAGTTGGTTGAACAGTTGAGAATAACAAAGAAGAAGCTGAAGAGTGAAAGAATATTACCTCTAGAGGCCGGATAAACAGCCAGTTTGACTCACGGCTACCACGGGTCCAGACATCCAGACCGTGATAGAGATGAGCCAAAGCTAGAGTGGCCCAATCGAAGGACCCGACTGGCTCAAATCCCTCAGACATGCTAGCACCGCCGGGTCTCCCTTATTCTGGGAGGTGCATAGCAGCTGGGGTGAAATGATGTAGAAGAGGAAGGACCGAGCAGCCTGGTCCCTCTCCTCCCGAGTGTATGCAGGAGCAGCAGGTCAGGCCTCCACCGGCAACTCCCTCTAAGCCGCCAAACGAGTCCTGATCCTCTCGGCCTAGAACCAGAAGACTACCTCATAAGACACGCATCCCTGCGCGGTGTACCTAGTCTGTGTGGTCACACCAAGCAGAGAGTGGACTAGCTGAGCTCCGAGTGTAGCCGTCTGGTACCGAGCATCCAGTGGGGGAACTGGACCAGTGAAGCGGAGACCGGTGATGGCAGCGTAGTCCACAGGCGTCAGGGTCATCTTGCCGAACCCGAAGACAAATGTGTGCGTACAGTCATTCCACCGCTCCATCAATGCATATCGCATAGCAGGTGGAAAAAGGGGCTGGGTGCGGCGTAATCCTGCAGCATAATCCCCGAAGCCAGCGGCGACAACTCGAGCTCGCATGGGCGGGTCCAGCAAATCCCAGAAGGTGGAAGCATCAGTGGCTGATCCACTCGAGCGGGCCTTGCCTAGATCAACCTGTAAGAAAAATTTCCAATTTCAATAAATATGGTACTGACAATTATTCATCTTCTTCTATGGCAGGAAAAATAAAAATCCAAATCCCGGTTTGAACCGTAGCTGCGTCACGCAACTACATAGCCGCGTCACGCGTCTACACAGTTGCATCACGCAACTTTGCCCAAGTTGCACACCTTGAAGCACAGCTGCGTCGCGCACCTCAACACCCACGCCACGCCACTCCACAGCTGCGTTACGCAACTGTTTGAAGTTTGGTGTCCTAAGAACAGATGCGCCATGCAACTCCACAGCTGCGCCACGCATCTCGACAGTTGCGTCACGCAACTGCTCAAGGCTTTGCCTCGTTGACGAACAGTCGCGTCACACAACTGTTCTTCCAAAGAACAACTGCGTGACGCAACTGTCGAAGGTACGCAGTACTTTAATTTACACCTAATTTCACTATGTTTTTGTTATTCTCATGCAATTTTCAGGGAAAAATCAAGTCGCCTAGAGATACTAACAAGCAAGCATCAATAAATCAAGTTCTAACACAATGAAAGGGGATAAATCCTAAGTTCAAGGCAAGCTAGGGTTTTCTGGCGCCTCGAACAGTTGCGTCACGCAACTGTCCACACAAGAACAGCTGCATCACGCAACTGTTCACACAGGAACAGCCGCGCCACGCAACTCCTGCCTGCGTGACGCGACTGTTGATGCACGCAGAGACTACAAAATTCAACTATACTGCTACAATTATGGATCAAAAGCAGTAAAATCAAAGAAAATTTTCACTTACCTCGGCCTGAAAGCCACGCATCCGGCTCGTCTCATATCTAACCGGGAACTCAGTGCCCGGCAAAGGGAGGAGCTACAGTGGTCGCGTCCCTGATGTCAACGAGTTCCGACTCACCGGCACCGGCTCACCGTCGAATGTCGGAATATCTGGTAACGCCCCGAGGGTCTCCATCTCGGAGTGTAAGCAAAAGCAGGGATTTCTAAGGTTTGAGACATCATTTTCAGTTGAAAGTTCAGAGGATTCTCAATTGCTTAGGGTTTGTGATAAGTGAAAATGAATCGGTTAAGAAGGAAGTTACTTATAGTAAACGGTTGGGTCCAAGCCCACAAGCCCAAAAGCAACAGGCCCATTATCTTCTTTCGAGCCCAATAAGCCCATGTGGCCCATCTAAAAGCCCACGACGGCCCACTTTAGCAATTTGACGTCGATATGCGGCTCGTACACTTCAGCAATTTTTGTCTACTCGCCGCACAGGGGGCAAAAATACCAAATTGCCCACATTACCCTCAGGTCAGTTTTCTTTCAACCACTATATCATAAAGGGTATACTTAAAAATGCAGATAACAAATTTTCGTTAAATCTGTTGTGCCAGAATTTTTGCTAAAATTTTTGAAAAATATGCCTACAAAAGTGAATATTTTTTTGTCCTAAGCCGGAATTCCGGACTGGGGACAAAAGTATAACCTTTTACCTTAATGTAAATCTTTTTCATAATTAATGCAAGGGAACATGTGATGTTCCAATATTTTTCTAACAAAAGGCAAGGTCTGTTTGTACACGGATATTGCTCTTTTTCTTGTGAACAATTTTGCAGGCCAACCGGTGATGGTTTTTCGAAGCCGATAGGTCTTACTGATTAGTGATGGTGCATTGCGAAGCTAGTCAGAACAATTTCAAAACAGTGATGATGTATTGCGAAGCTATTTAAAATCTCTTCCCCAGCCAATGATGTTGAATTGCGAAGTTGATTAGGGTAAAACCAACATCTTTTGGGCCGATCAAACCGAGTCTCGAGGATGCCTCTTCTGATCCGATTGGAGCCGACGAAGCCGATCAAACCGAGCTGAGTAGGTGACCAGATGATCAAAATCAAAGCCCTTCAAGCCGATCAAACCAAGCTTCGAAGATTTTTTCATCAAACTAACATCTTTCGGGCCGATCAAACCGAGTCTCGAGGATGCCTCTTCTGATCCGACTTGAGCCGACGAAGCCGATCAAACCAAGCTGAGTAGGTGACCAAATGATCAAAATCAAAGCCCTTCAAGCCGATCAAACCGAGCTTCGAAGATTTTTTTATCAAACCAGCGTCTTTCGGGCCGATCAAACCGAGCCTCGAGGATGTCTCTTCTGATCCGACTGGAGCCGACAAAGCCGATCAAACCGAGCTGAGAAGGCGGCCAGATGATTGAGTCAACATCTTTCCAAGCCGAGCAAACTGAGTTTCGAGGATAATTGCCAGATAGAAGGCGCGTCAATGGACCACTTTAACATTAATTGTTTATACAATTAATGATAAAGTGGGGGGGCAAACTGTTGACGCGTGATTTTATGCCCCCACCTAACTCAATGATGATATGAGGATAATGGGTAAGGTATCACGATCAACCAGAAATGTTTAAACCAAAAATTTGAATCAAACCGGCCCAAAGGAGTCTGACCCGCGTTAGGGTTGCATCACGCAGCTCTAACCTGCATGACGGCACTCTTAGTTGCGTCACGCAACTCTAACGAAGCTGACACCTCTGGCGCGCGCCCGTGCAACGGTCTGCACTGTTTGTATGGATACGCGGCAACTGTACGAAAAGTAAGCTGCGTCACGCAGCTTGCGGTTGCGTCACGCAGCTTATACCTGCGTGACGCAGCTATGTTCTGTTGCCCTACCCATATAAATACAACATTTTATGCTAAAAACGAGACTTTTTCACTTTTCTCTCATTTTTCTCTAAGAACTCTAACGTTTTAAGCTAAGTTTTCGATTAAACGGCTAGGGTTTCTTCCCCAAGAACTCAAGTGAGTAATCTTGAGGAAGATCAAGCCATTAGGTATATAGTTTTGAAATCAAAAAGCACAAAAAATATAAGAAGAGAAAAAGAGAGGAAAGAAAGAAAAAGAAAACGTTTTGTTCTGTAAAAAAAACTTGGTAACCATATTTCTGGGATCGTGAAGCAGTGTCCCTGAGCTAATCCAAGTGCATGCAATCCTCAAATCTGAGGGCTAGGTAACCATTTTAACCTTTCCTTTTCATTTCTAGTCTTTTATTCCTTAAAAATCTTATTTTCATAGTATTTAGTTGGTCTGTTATTGGTTAGACGTAATTTTGCCCATTGCTGGACTTTTCTGAGTTGAGTTTAATCATTTTTGACAAAAAGAACACGTAAAAAGAGTAGTTTGAAAGGTAGTTACGGACCAGAGCAGCTGCGTCACGCAGCTATTACCTGCGTGACGCGACTGTTCATGTCCAAAAGCCCCTGACCTGGATTGGACCACGCGCGTGACGCAGCTGTTCGTGTACTCAGTCTCTATTTTGTTTTTATACTTGTATTTAATATTATGCTTTGAATAAATAATCAATACACCTGAGGATTTTAATAAGTCACGAGCGGTTCCGTCGCGTAACTAAGAGTTCCGTCACGCGACTGTTCTTCATAGAACAGTTGCGTGACGCAACTATTCTAACTTTCAGGACAATGACAAGAGCTCCGTCACGCGACTGTTCTTCATAGAACAGCTGCGTGACGCGACTACCTTTAAATTCCAGAATACTTTGTTTATCTTATTTTAATTTCATGTCATTAAGTAGATTTTTAATCTTAATCCGGAAAACGATCAATAATGGGCAAATTGTGTTTTAATCAAACCAAATCAATTAATTTATTGTGATTATGAGATTGTAGGATTTATTATTTATTGTTTATTATCAATTATATTATTAAATCTGGTTTGTGGCCCGCCTTTAACCATAAGGCAAGAGCGGGTCTTTTAATTTTATTTGCTATATATTGTGGATGAATGCTGAATGTGATGATTAATTCATGATGAATGCAATGAATGAATCTAGTTGGGACGATTAATTAATTTTCCGCATAGGAGCTCGGTTCGATTTATTCGGGTTGGGTTTAATTAAATGATTCGGCTTTTCCAAAATAAAATCAATTAGAAATTGTAGGTTAAAAGAGGCCGGTTTTTCCGGGCGTCGGCTTCCAACGGGCCGACGTACCCAATTCCCTTACCTAGAATCGTACTTGGTACGCCTGACCAGTTTTTCAAATAATTGGCCTTGAATAAAAATGGGTTAAATAGAGTCATTTAATAAAATTAAAATTGGAAACGGTCCCATTGCCTAAATAACGGGTGGCGACTTAAAATGTTTTATAAGACCGATTTATCGGCATTGCATATCCAAAAAGATTTTTATCACCTTTTTCCAAAACAATAATAAAGAAATAAAAAGTAGTTTTCCGAGATCCTTTTTCCGGGGTTTTAAGGGATCTCAATTGGGGCGAAAACAAACCCGAAAACCAAATATGAATCATCAAACCCCCAAGTGAAAAACCTACAAATCAAGTAAAAATCGGACTAAATCACTGAGTTGGACCAAACCAATTCAAATCGAACCGAAATAGTCAAGACAACCCTAGAATTTTTTTTCCTTTTCCCTTTTTTTCCTTTGTCTTCCTCTTTTTTCTTTCTTCTTCATTCTAGTGACAGAATCGCCGCTTTCTCTCTCTCTCTCTCTCTCTCTCTCTCTCTCTTTCACTTCGTTTTTCTAGTCATCAGCTAAGTTAACCAACGTCAGTACCTCCTTATCGCTGCACCACCAGCATCTCTCGTTCTCCCTTTGTGTCTGTTTCGGGTGAGTCATAGAAGCACCCTCAATCTCTATCCTCGATCGTCGCTCAGCGTCGATCCACCTCCAGCCGCCACTGACTCAAGTGGCGCCTCTCCTCGCTCGCAACTCCGACGAACGCTACAGCACAGGCGAGCCGCGGTTCCTTCCTCTTGGGTTGATTGTGATGCTAACGGTGGGCCTAAATTCTTGTTGAGCCCATTATTGCCAATTAGAGGACCGATCTAGCACAAACAACACCAAAAATGGATTCCTTAGTGAAATTCGAGCCACAAGATGTGAAGACTGCTTGATTTTGGGCAACCATGACTTTTCGGCCACTGTGGACGGCAGCATCGACGGTGGTCTGGCTATCGACCAGCGAGACCCTAGGAGGCAGAAACTTGAGACTTATACACTGAACTTGAATTCGAAATCCGATTTTTAATCAGTATAATTTAAGATTTAGTATATTAAATTTAATGAAAATTACAAGTTTAGAAATTATTGTTATTAGGATAAAATAGTTTTAATTAAAATAATTAAAGATTAAGAATAAAATGAGGGTTTTAATAAATTGAAGAAAGTTATAATAATTACCACCATGTAAATAAATTTAGGATTTTGATAAATATAGAGTTATAATATGAATTTTAAATAAATTAAGTAAAATGTATAAATTAAAATGTTTGGTTATGAAAAGTATAATCAAATTATATCAAACCTAGAAATTAGTTCCTTAATTTAGCTTAAATTAATAGCTATTAAGGACTATAACCAAACGATAGAGCAAATTAAATGTTTAGTATTATATGAAGTGTCTGGAGACAAAAAGTAATTTAAGTAAAAGGAAACTTCAGTTGGATAGGTATTAATTACTTTGAAATTAGAATTATGATATATGAACTAAGATGACGGTGAATTAGGTTGTTTGACGGATATTATGACAGAAGTATTAATTTTATTAGCTAATTCAGAATTCCATTAAACAAGATTAAATTTTGAGTAAAGTTAATCAAATAAAGAATTATTTATATTTAAATGTATAAGAGATTTTATTGTCTGGTGACTGGTTAAGAAAGTAAATCATATTGAGATATATAAGGATTTATTGGGATTAGATCGAGGTTATTTTAATCTATAAGTTATGAATTGATTATAAAATTACTTTATGGCAGTTGGACATTGGAATTATTGATTGCCCGAAGGATGGGCTATGTGAGTAATAATCGATAAGTATATTAAATGGTTAATACTTGAACAGGTGGAAAGTCCTAATATAGGGGAAATACTATCGGAAATATCGATAAGATTTAGATTAATTAAAGCAGTCTAATATTTAAGTAGATGTATGTTAGCTTAAATATTATTTAAGGAAAGTCATATGTTTAATATAATCTTCCATTGATATTTATGTTTTATCTAGATCATCTGAGTTCGTCTACCCTGCAAGTCAAAACCGAATCAAAGCTTGCTTTATCTCTTATCGCTGTGAGTAATAATAAATGATGAATACCATATTTGCATACGTACATCACTCATTTCATATTTTATGAATATATATACAAATGGAATTCAGCCTTTACTCTTTTAATACTATATTATTAAGATATATTTACTTACATTACTAATCCACCTTAAAATTATAACAACATATGCTCATGAGTATTATATATGTATATATATTCCACAATTATATTCATATGTGCATATTGACCTCCTATGTGATTTATTATATTGTATGAGGTGATTGGATTACTTGTGAGGTGATAATGTTGTGCCTTATTTTCGGGTGGAATTGGGATGAAGTGGGTCACTATGGGATTGTGAGGACGGTCCAGGACCGTTGGCTGTGTATGGGAGATCGGCGCCCCCTTGTGCATCTAATGAAATATGATATGAATGATATGGTAAAACTACAGAGTAACCTCCTGTTGGTAATGAAAAGAAAGAGAGAAAAGAAAAACAATGAGAGGTCTGGTTAAGTGAGGATTAGACCGGTTGGTCATTTATGGGGATCGGCTCCTTGGTGCACACGTTTGAGAGGAAATGTCATGTGTGAGGACGAATTGTTGGGGGTTTTGTGACGCTACTGATTCAATCTCCATTTGATGTGATTATTTGAAGGTGATACTATTTATGGGTGCTGATGTTGTGGCATGTGTTCGACCGAAGGTGTGTTCATTATATAATGTAAAAAGTATCCTGTGTGATTGTTTGGGCTATGCATTATTTATTACTATTCACTGAGTTTGTGAAACTTACCCTTTCCTTAAATTTTTCCCAGGAGGTAGATAAATTGCTAGTTCAGATAGGCTTTGATTCTTTCCCTGTAGAGTTATAATAATAAATTTCAATTTTTGGTAATATTTAAAAGTACAGTATTGTATATAAAATGTATCCATCTTTATACTGACCTCTGCAGTTGGAAAGTCATGTATTACAATCTATCATGTAAAAGTTATTAGTGTGTTGTTTAATAAATCTGTGGATGTTCTAATTGACTCTCGCTAAAGTACGAATGGACTAGTTTGCCAATATTGTGGATCACATTAATGGCATAAAATTTATAGGCTCGAGCTATGAATTAAGTGAAATGTGAAAACTGGGCTAGAGATATAAATCGACAGTATGATTTAATAACGTTATATTATGGGCTTATTTTTCCTAGAATTAGTTTAAGAAATTGGATTTATATGAGTTAGGATTACTACGAGCCTCGGAGGCCTTAAACTTACCTGGACCTTAGTGTCAGTCCGGTCGATGGTTTGAGGTCGTGCCAAAATTAAATCCAATGATTTATATAAAAGACATTTAAATCCAATGGTTGTAAAGACTTCGTTATTGATAGAGATATTTTCTACTATCTACAATAGTCTTACCCTAGTTTTAAATCCTAACTCCGCCCTTGGATACTGTGTGTATATATCTCAATATGTTTGTCTTTTTTCCTATGCATTTGTTTTTTTTCCATTTGTATATTAAATCAATATAGAGTGCTCTTTCTTTGATGAACTTAACAATATTAGAGATGATGGCGTCTAAGATATTATTTTTCACAAATAAGATTCATATTGAGGAAGAGATGTTCGTGAATAATGGGTAATTGATTAGTTTGGATATAATTTTAATTGATGAGAATGTTGTGTTTTATTTTATTTTGTAATATCAATATTATTATTCAATTTATTTTTACAAGTTTTATTTTGGTTTAATTGCCAATTTTTCAAACTTATGCAACAATTTACAAAAATCAAATAAATAGTTTACGTACAAGTTGGCGCAGCTTTGGTTAAGAAAGGATGTCTGGTCTATAACTTTATTTGGGGAAACACAGAAACAATGTGATGCCATTTTAGAAGCCATGGAAGCTTGCTGGAGGCAATGTTCGAAGCAATTTTGGCTTCAGGATGGGGACTGCATCAAGCCTTTTTCATGCTCAAGCTTCTTCCTGGAAGTGGAAAAATCATATTCAGAAACTGAAAGATAACGAAGGCAATTGGCACAAAAAAGGGCAGGGTTTGGAAGCAATTATTATCAGTTATTTTTTTGAACTCTTTATCTATCACAACTACAATAGTCAAGAAGTGTTGGATTGTGTTGAATCTGGCATTACCGAAGAATAATGAGCTGTTCTTGCTTGTCCTTTCTTTGCAACAGACGTTAAAGAAGCTGTGTTTTTTATGCTTTCAGAAAAATCACCGGGTCTCGATGGTTTGAATCCGATGTTTTATCAACATAATTGGGATTTAATTGGTGGAGATGTAACAACGGCTTGTCTGTAGTTTCTCAATGCGACTAACTTTCCAGGAGCTTTAAATGAGACCCATATTGTTTTGATCCTGAAAAAAGTGTCTCCCTCAACCATGTTTGATCTTAGACTCATATCTATTTGTAATGTCTTTTATAAGATAATTGTTAAAGTCTTAGCCAATAAACTGACGCTAGTTTTATCTGACCTCATCTCACGTCTCAGAGCGCTTTTGTGCATGGGCGTCTCGTTTCAGGTAATATCACAATTGCCTATGAAGTGTCCACCTTCTGAAACGGAAGACATAGGGTGAAACAGGTCTGGCTATGCTGAAAATTGATATGAGTAAGGCGTATGATCATATTGAATGGAGTTTTTATGGGGGAAGTTAGAATAAATGGGTTTTTGCTCATAATAGGTTATGACGATCATGTTCTATGTTTGTATGGTCTCCTTTGCCATTCTGCAAGATGGTGCCTTGCTTGGTCCTATTAAGCCAGGAAGAGGTTTATGCTAGGGATGCTCTTTATCTCCATACTTATTCATTATTTGTGTCGAAGGCTTGTCTTCTCTCTTACTAGAAAGGAACATAGAGGGCTTATTCATGGGTGCAGTGTTGCAAGTAGGGCTCCAATGATCTCTCATCTCTTTTTTTTCAGATGAAAGCTTGTTGTTTTTCAATGCTACCGAGAGGGAAGCGATAGTGGTGAAGGATTGCCTAGTAAAGTATGTAAAAGCTTCAGAACAGGTTATAAATCTCCAAAAGTCACCTCTCTCTTTCAATTCGAATACAATCACATCTATGCAAGAACGATGTGTTTTGGTTCTGTCAGTGGGGTCCTAAACGGAGCTGATTTTTTATCTGGGTTTGCCGGCGAAGGTAGGTAAGGGCAAGATGGCAGTGTTCTCTTATTTAAAAGATAAGGTATGGTGCCGTATCCAAAGTTGGAGACGTTTGTTTCTCTTTAAGGCCGGTAAAGAGGTGCTTCTCTAGTTTGTCATACAAGCCATTCCAACATACACAATGGGGATTTTTCTTCTCCCAAAGACCTTATGCATAGAAATTCAGAGGCTGATGAATGGTTTTTGGTGGGTCAGTCATTCTATTGGGGATTTTGAAATTAGGTGGAAGTGTTGGGAACGCATGTGTTGTTCTAGATTGTAAGGAGGTATGAATTTTCAAAGCTTGTATGAATTTAACCTTGCTCTCCTTGGTAAACAAATATGGGGCTTCCTGAGCTCCCCAAATGCTTTGCTCTCTCGCATATTTAAAGCCAAATACTTTTCTTCTCGATCAATGTTAGAAGCGTGGAAGGGCTCTAACCCTAGTTTTGTGTGGAGCAGCATCAGCGCCACGATCCCTTTAATCTGGTTTGTTGTTGTGCGAAGTGTAGGTTGTCGGGAATCCATTGATATTTGGCAAGATAGATGGTTACCAAACGAGACAGATTCGTGTGTTCAATCTCCCATGCCTAAAGGCTGCAGTGCTCAGTTAGTATATTCCTTATTAACTGATGATGGATTATCTTGGAATATGTCTGTGCTTAATGATTTGTTTAATGAAAGAGATAAGTTATTGATTCTCAAAATCCTACTGGTCTCTGGGTTTTCTGAGAATGGGTGGTACTGGACAGTGGAGAAGAAGGGCCATTATTGTGTTCGCAATGCGTATAAAAAGCTCACAGCAGGTCTCTCACCCCTAACACCTAACCATATGAAACCTTTTTGGTTGAGACTTTGGAAGGTCCCCATTCCCCCAAAGATGAAGAACCTCATCTAGCGACTATGTACTTTCAGTCTCCTAGTCTAAGCACTCCTGCAATCACGAGACATTGATTTGGATATGGCCTGCCCTGTATATGGTGCGGATATAGAGACGTTGCAACTGTTAGGATTAATTCAAAATAATATTATTAAAAATATTTTGAGATTTCAATTTTATTTGGTACAGATTTTCTGCATAAATTTGATATTTTTGTTATTAGGGTTAATGATTTTTAGGAGTATTTTTAGGTCTTACTTGATTCACTTGTAAGCCTATAAATAGGCTCTTACTTGATTCACTTGTAAGCCTATAAATAGGCATATCCTTTTGTTAATTCATGAAGTGCAAAATATTGTTAATCATCTTGTGCATTTCCATTTCTCCTTCCCTAAAAATCCAACACTTTTGGTATCAGAGCCTATCCCTTTGAGCCAAAAAAATACAATGGCCACAAACACTATTACATTTTCTTCCCCTCCAATTTTTGTTAATGAAAATTATCAGCTATGGGTTGTTAAAATGAAAGCTTATTTACAAGCTTATGACTTATGGGAGCAACGGAGAGCATTTAGAGAAGATAATACTATAGAGGTTGCTTTTGTTGCCAAGACAACGAATAAATTTTTATCAAAAAGAGGAAAATTTCCACCATGTGGCATATGCAAGAAAGATAATCATGATGAAAATGATTGTTGACATAAAGGTAAACCTCAATGTTTTAATTGTAAAAAATTTGGTCACATTTAAAAAGATTGCAGGTGTAAAAATCAATCAAATTTTGTGCAAGAGGAAGGAATTCTTTGCTGAATCTTGGAGAGATGTGCTCTAAGACAACAATGGAGAGATGTGCTCCAAAATAAAGAAAGTGATGAGAGGTGCATCAATATTTGAAGAGATGTGCTTCAAAAAAAAATTTAAAATTCATTTGCTAGTTTGATGAGAAGTGCATCAATATTTGGTGAGAAGTGCATCAAAATAATGAGTTGGAGAGAGGTGCTTCAACAAAGTTAATTGAAGAGAGGTGCTTCAAATGCTAGATTAAAAATTTTAATTGTTAATTATTGTAATAAAAAAATATTATGTTTGAATTAAGAGGGAATGTTAGGATTAATTCAAAATATTATTAAAAATATTTTGAGATTTCAATTTTAATTAGTACAGATTTTCTGCATAAATTTTATGTTATTAGGATTAATAATTTTTAAGAGTATTTTTAGGTCTTACTTGATTCACTCGTAAGCCTATAAATAGGCATATCCTTTTGTTAATTCATGAAGTGCAAAACATTGTTAATCATCTTGTGCATTTCCATTTCTCCTTCCCTAAAAATCCAACAGCAACACCTGTTCATAGATTGTTCATTTGCATATGGCTGCTGGGCTCGTACAATTCCAAGTGTGCTGAATGTCTATGCTCAACAAAATGATATCCCCTTCTGCGACTGGATGCTCAGCGTGTTTTTGGCTCTACCCTCGTTAGATACTCAAGCGGTCTGTGTTGTTTTATGTGTGATCTAGTCTAACGGGAACTCTATCCTTTAGGAAGGCCACAACTAAGATATAGCTCAACAACTTTTCAATGCCTCATCATGGGTATTCAAGTGGTAGGCCGCACAAAAGCAAGCTGATATCTAGCCCTCTAATGTGTTGTAGGGGTCCATTATATGGACCAAGCCTCCCATCAGGTTTCTCAAATGTAATACTGATGCAACTTTGCATCCCTCTTCTACTAAGGTAGGCGCTGGTTGCATAATCCATAATGCTTAGGGTACGTATCTCAATGCGTGTCAAGTTTTGCTTTGGGTGGCCAAAATCCACTTGTTGCTCAGGCATTATCTTTTAGGGAGGCTTTATGTCAAATGAAAATGAAATGAAATGATTATCTATAAAAAAAAAAAAAATTACTCGCTACACTTATGAATACTCAATTACTTCTAATTCATAATCTTATTTAATGATTTGTATGTTAAGTTAAGACGGTGTGATACGGATCCACTATCACCAAACACCTATGGAGCTCAAGGGAACAAGTACCACATCAATGGCAATCCATTAGTACTTCCTAGTGGACCAATTACAAGGAGCCGTGCAAAGAAGTATGGAGCAACCATGTCCTTACACATTCAAGAACAAGTCACACAAGAGCTCCATGACCTTGCTTTCAACAAGTGCTATGAAGAACTTGAAGGAACACCTAAGTTTCTCACATTAATAGAAGCACATGTTGAGTGGGAACCTGAATTGGTTAGCATGCCCGTGCAAGGTGGCACGCCCCAAGCCGTGCAAGCTTCTGCCTCTCAAGGAACATCACTTGATTTGAAGCACGCCCGTGCCAACTAGCACGCCCCAGGCCATGCACTCTTCTGCCTCTCGCGAGGGAAACTCATATATGCGCGCACACCCGTGCCAACTAGCACGCCCCAGGCCGTGCACTCTCCTGCCTCTCGCGAAGGAAGCCTTACATTGAAGCACGCCCGTGCGCCTTGGCACGCCCTAGACCGTGCAACCTCCTGCCTCTCATTAAGTTAGTTAGTTTATTTTGAGTTTTTGCAATGTAAATGGGTTGGGCCTCCTACAATTCGGCCCCCCCTTGATTAATTAGCCTTATTTTGTTTAGATTTAGTCAATCTTTAGTAGATTTGGAATAGATATCCAAATCCTTAAGTAGTTATAATTTTGTTAGTCATATCCTTAGTTGGTTTAGATTTGCTAAATCCTACTCCTTAGCTAACTCTAAATCCTTTAAGGATCTGGACCTCTTAGATTATTATAAATAGCTTGTTATTTTGTAATAATTCAGACATTATAAATTAATCAATCAAAGGGAGACTTCCTTTTCATGCTTAGGCGTGTTCATGTTTTTAGAGCGTGTGAGATTGCATTCTTCTAATTACATCAAGAATCAAGGTAAACTTATCAATTCTTTTGTGGAGTTTATCTTATTCTTCTACTCTATCATTGCTGTTTCCGTTTCATTATAAACGAGGGGTGCCATAGGGGAGGGTTTAGTTTGATCTTGGATCTCTTCCAAAACTTGTCATAGAGTTCATGGAATTTTTTCCATAGGGTTCCGCGTCAGTTTGGTATCAGAGCCAAAGATTAAGGTAAATTCTTATTTATTTTAGCTCTAGGGTTTTTGTTTATTTGTTTTCTTGTTCTTCTTGTTCTTGTGTTTGTTTTCTTCTTCATCTTGTTTCTTTTGTGTTTGTTTTCTTTTGTTTAGTTTCAATTCGTTTTTGCTTCAATTAAATTTAGTAATTTCGTTCTTGTTTCAATTTTGGAAGTTTAGATCTTAGATCTTGTTGACTAAAAAAAAAAAAGAGTATAAAAATTTTCATCCACCATTGAAATTGTTGGTGTGGATCTTGTTTTGTTCCTGAATCCAAGGGATTTGATCCTAATTCAAAGGGATTTTACCTTATTTTGTGGGATTTGACCATATTTTGTGGGATTATTCCTAATCCTTAGAAGATTTGACCATATTTTGTGGGATTGTGCCTAATCCTAAGGGATTTGACCATATTTTATGGGATTTAGTTTATCCACTATAATCTTGTGATAAAACCTAATCTTAACTACTTGTGGATAAGATAACAAGGATTAGTTGACCATATCTTTTGAGATTAAGCAAATCTACTACAATCCTTGTCAAATCTAAGAATCCTACTTAAATTGGGTTGCATTGAAAAAGGAAACAAGGCAGCACGCCCGTGCTTCAACTCAAGCACACCCGTGCTAGTTCCTGACTTCCACTTGTTGGACTAGGCCTTAAAACGCACGCCCGTGCTCCATCTAGCACGCCCGTGCTCGGGTCTGACCCTAGTAAGAAAACTATTTTCTTTTGGTTTTTCTTTAGTTGCTTGCTTTCTTTTGGGTAGAATTAATTAGGTCCATATTTGGTTTGCTTTGTAGTAAACTAAATTCATACATTATATCCAGTAATTGTCTTTTAAATTCTAGTTTCTTTATTTTTGTTTAAACTTTCTATTGCTTATATTACATTGTTAGGGTGTGTTTGCTTGTTTACTACACTCTAATTGATAATTAAAGTAGTGCATTGTTTATGTTCTTGTGCTACTATCCATCTCGTTTTGTGTCTTCTTTTTAGAACTTGTGCTTGCTTTTTATTGTTAAGATTTATTCCTTGTTTCTAAATATGCTTTTGAGTTGGTTGGTTGACTTAAGATTCTGAAGTTCAATTGGAAGAATTGCAATGAGTGATTAAAGAGTGTAAACATGTGAGGGAGTGATTTACCATTAACTCAATTCTTCTTGTGTTTTTCTCTTTTGAATACTAACCATGAGTACAGATAATAGTGAGGATAAAAGTCAAATAGACGATTCCCAATTAAAACTTGTAATGGAATCAATTCAAGGACAGTTTAGAACCTTCAACAATCTTTTCCTAGACATGAAGGAGGAATTGCAAGAGATAAGAGCTTCACAAAACTCTAATACAACAAGAGCTCGTCCACAAACTAGATTTCAAGTTCATGATGATGAAGATACTGCAAAAACCAATTTCAATAAAATTGATGGAGACTTGGGATCAATCAAGATGAGAATTCCAGAATTCAAAGGTAACAACAATGCTGAAGAATTCCTTGAATGGGAGAGAAAGGTAGAACAAATCTTTGAATGCCATAACTATTCTCAAGAAAAGAAATCCCATCTTGCTGCTGTTGAATTCAAAGGTTATGCCATGTTTTGGTGGGAACAATTGTTATTAAAAAGGAGGAGGAAAGGGATGCGACCTGTACCACCATGGGAGATCTTGAAAGAACTAATGCACCAAAAATTTATCCCTACTCACTACTTTAGGGATTTACACAATAAATTAGCTAGAATGGTGCAAGGAGGAAGGAGTGTGGAAGAGTACTATAAGGAGATGGAGATTTGCATGGCTAGAGCCAAGATTGAAGAAGAGGAGCAAATCACCATGTCACGATTCCTTGGAGGTCTAAATAAAGACATTGCTGATGCTTTAGAGATGTATAGGTATGATAGCTTGGAGGAGATGGTAGATATGGCCATGAAACTTGAAAGACAGAAAAAGGGGAGATCCACCAACAAGTATTCCAGCAACACATGGGGATCTAAATGGCCTAAAGAAGGTGAGAAGAAGGAATTTAGAGGTTCTAGTTTCCAAAAGACGGATTCAACTTCAAAAGGTAAAGAAGCTGTCCAAACTCCATTCAAAAGCAACAAAGGTACCTCTAACTCTACAACCCCTTCTAGAGAAGTTAAATGTTTTAAATGTTTGGGGAAAGGGCATTATGCATCTCAATGTCCTAATAAAAGGGTTATGATTGTTAAAGATGATGGGAATGTTAGTTCTGAATCTGAATGTAGTGATTGTGATGATATGCCTAATTTAATTAATGATGATGATGATGATTCAGAAAACTTAATATTACCTGAACATGGAGAAGCTTTGGTTGCTAGGCGTGCCTTGAACATGCATGTTAAGAAGGAAAGCCTTGAGCAACGTGAGAACATATTTCACACTAGATGTTTGATTAGTGAAAAGTGTTTACTCTTATTATTGATGGGGGTAGTTGCACTAATGTTGCTAGTGTAAATATGGTAAACAAACTGAACTTGACTTGTCTCAAGCATCCTAAGCCTTATAAGTTGCAATGGTTGAATGATTGTGGGGAAGTGAAAGTGACTCGACAAGTGCTTGTGCCATTTTCTATTGGAAGGTATGAAGATGAAATTTTATGTGATATCGTACCTATGCAAGCTGGCCATCTATTGTTGGGAAGACCATGGCAATATGATAGAAGAGCACTTCATGATGGATTCCATAATCGATACTCTTTGATTCATAAGGGGAAAAAGGTGGTTCTTGTACCTTTATCACCTCAAGAGGTTTATGAAGATCAGCGAAAGATACTTGAGAGAGAGAGAGAGGTTTCGGCCTTGAGAAAAAAGGAGAGTGAGGTTTTGAGAGAACAAAAGAGAGAAGATAGTAAGAATGAGGGAAAAGAGGCCACAAAAATAACAAAACAAATTAATGGCCCAATTGTGAGAGAAAAAGAAAGAGAGGAGAAAAAGAAACAGACTTTTTATGCTAGAACTAGGGAGGTTAAGTGTGCTATTGCCTTGGAGAAGCCCATATTGCTTCTAAGGTATAAAGAGATTTTATTTGCTGAAACTAATGCTAACCTTGATAGTTTGCCTTCTATGTTTGTTTCTATATTGCAGGAATTTGATGATGTCTTTCCTAGTGAATTACTTAGTGGTTTACCACCTTTAAGGGGAATAGAACATCAAATTGACTTCATTCCTGGATCCACCATTCCAAATAGGCTTGCCTATAGAAGCAATCCAATGGAGACAAAGGAGTTGCAAAGGCAAGTTGATGAACTTATGGAGAAAGGTTTGGTGAGAGAGAGCATGACCCCGTGTGCCGTTCCCATGCTTCTAGTATCTAAAAAGGATGGAATATGGCGCATGTGTGTTGATTGTAGAGCGGTCAACAAAATCACTGTAAAGTATAGACACCCTATCCCTAGACTTGATGATATGTTGGATGAATTGCATGGGGCAACTTACTTTACTAAAATTGATTTAATGAGTGGTTACCATCAAATTAGAATGCAACCAGGTGATGAATGGAAAACTGCTTTTAAAACTAAGTATGGTTTGTATGAATGGTTAGTTATGCCTTTTGGACTATCTAATGCACCTAGTACTTTTATGAGGCTCATGAACCATGTATTGTGTGCCTTCTTAGGAAAGTTTGTGGTTGTATACTTTGATGATATACTCATCTATAGCAAGTCTCTTAATGATCATATTGAGCATGTTAGGATAGTATTACAAGAATTGAGATATGAAAAGTTGTATGCTAAACTTAACAAATGCACGTTTTGTATAGATAGACTTGTATTTCTTGGTTTTATTGTGAGTGCACAGGGTATTGAAGTAGATGAGGAGAAAGTTAAAGCTATCAAAGAATGGCCAACTCCCAAATCAATTTCTGAAGTTAGGAGCTTTCATGGGTTGGCAAGCTTTTATAGAAGGTTTGTAAAGGACTTCTCTTCAATTGCAGCACCAGTAACATAAATAATCAAAAAGGAAGTTGGGTTCAAGTGGGAAGAAGAGCAACAAAAGGCGTTTGACACGCTTAAAGGGAAGTTAACTTCTGCACCTATACTTTCTTTACCTAACTTTGAAAATACTTTTGAAATTAAGTGTGATGCTTCTGGAGTGGGAATTGGGGCTATCCTAATGCAAGAAAAGAAACCAATTGCCTACTTTAGCGAGAAGTTGAATGGAGCACAACTCAACTATTCAACCTATGACAAAGAGTTGTATGCCTTAGTAAGAACTCTAAATGTTTGGCAACACTACTTATTACCTAAGGAGTTTGTCATCCATACTGACCATGAGACCCTAAAACACTTGAAGGGTCAAGGTAAGCTTAATAAAAGGCACGGTAAGTGGGTTGAATTTATTGAACAATTTCCATATGTGATTAAATACAAGCATGGAAAAGATAATATTGTTGCTGATGCATTGTCAAGAAGATATACTCTAATTACTGCTCTTAGTTCTAAATTACTTGGATTTGAGTATGTTAAAGACTTATATGTGAATGATTCTGACTTTTGCAACATATATGTAGCATGTGAGCATGGAGCATTTGATAAGTTCTATAAACATGATGGATATTTGTTTAGGGGCAACAAACTTTGTGTGCCTAAATGTTCTATGCGTGAATTGCTTGTGCTTGAATCTCATAGTGGGGGATTGATGGGACACTTTGGGGTACATAAGACTTATGATATGTTGAATGAACACTTTTATTGGCCTCATATGATTAAAGATGTAGAAAGAGTTTGCAATTCTTGTATTACTTGTAAATAGGCCAAATCTAAGTCTATGCCTTATGGATTATACATGCCTTTACCTGTTCCTAGTTCTCCTTGGATTGATATATCTATGGACTTTGTACTTGGATTACCTAGGACTAAGCGTGGTAAAGATAGCATATTTGTTGTTGTTGATAGATTTAGCAAGATGGCTCATTTTATTCCTTGTCATAAAACTGATGATGCCAATAATGTTGCTGATCTATTCTTTAGAGAAGTGGTAAGGTTACATGGGGTACCAAGAACTATAGTTTCAGATAGGGATGCAAAGTTCCTCTCACACTTTTGGAGAGTTTTGTGGGGAAAGCTTGGAACTAAATTGCTTTATTCTACAACTTGTCATCCACAAACGGATGGACAAACTGAAGTTGTGAATAGAACTTTAGGAACATTGCTTCGTGCCATTGTGGGTAAGAACTTAAAAACTTGGGAAGATTGTTTGCCATTCATTGAGTTTGCATATAATCGTAGCATACATTCTACTTCAGGTTTTAGCCCATTTGAACTTGTTTATGGCTTTAATCCACTAACTGTATTAGATCTTGTTCCTTTACCTTTGAATGAACTTTCTAATTTAGATGGTGATAAAAATGAAGAATTGGTGAAGTGCTTACATGAGAAGGCTGGAGCCAACATAGAAAAGAGGAACAAGCAATATGCTGAAAGAGCAAACAAGGGCAGAAAGAAGTTGGTGTTCATGCCAGGTGATTGGGTTTGGGTACACTTTCGCAAGGAAAGGTTTCCCAACCAAAGGAAGAGAAAGCTAGATGCCCGTGGAGATGGTCCATTCCAAGTCTTAGAGCGCATCAATGACAATGCCTACAAGATAGACTTGCCAGGTGAGTATGGTGTTTCTGCAACTTTTAATATTAGTGATTTGTCTCCCTTTGACATGGATGCAGATTTGAGGACAAATCTTTTTAAAGAAGGGGGGGATGATACGGATCCACTATCACCAAACACCTATGGAGCTCAAGGGAACAAGTACCACATCAATGGCAATCCATTAGTACTTCCTAGTGGACCAATTACAAGGAGCCGTGCAAAGAAGTATGGAGCAACCATGTCCTTACACATTCAAGAACAAGTCACACAAGAGCTCCATGACCTTGCTTTCAATAAGTGCTATGAAGAACTTGAAGGAACACCTAAGTTTCTCACATTAATAGAAGCACATGTTGAGTGGGAACTTGAATTGGTTAGCACGCCCGTGCAAGGTGGCACGCCCCAAGCTGTGCAAGCTTCTGCCTCTCAAGGAACATCACTTGATTTGAAGCACGCCCGTGCCAACTAGCACGCCCCAGGCCGTGCACTCTTCTACCTCTCGCGAGGAAAACTCATACATGCGCGCATGCCCGTGCCAACTAGCATGCCCCAGGCCGTGCACTCTCCTGCCTCTCGCGAAGGAAGCCTTATATTCAAGCACGCCCGTGCGCCTTGGCACGCCCTAGACCATGCAACCTCCTGCCTCTCATTAAGTTAGTTAGTTTCTTTTGAGTTTTTGCAATGTAAATGGGTTGGGCCTTCTATAATCTGGCCCCCCTTGATTAATTAGCCTTATTTTGTTTAGATTTAGTCAATCTTTAGTAGATTTGGAATAGATATCCAAATCCTTAAGTAGTTATAATTTTGTTAGTCATATCCTTAGTTGGTTTAGATTTGCTAAATCCTACTCCTTAGCTAACTCTAAATCCTTTAAGGATCTGGACCTCTTAGATTATTATAAATAGCTTGTTATTTTGTAATAATTCAGACATTATAAATTAATCAATCAAAGGGAGACTTCCTTTTCATGCTTAGGCGTGTTCATGTTTTTAGAGCGTGTGAGATTGCATTCTTCTAATTACATCAAGAATCAAGGTAAACTTATCAATTCTTTTGTGGAGTTTATCTTATTCTTCTACTCTATCATTGCTGTTTCCGTTTCATTATAAACGAGGGGTGCCATAGGGGAGGGTTTAGTTTGATCTTGGATCTCTTCCAAAACTTGTCATAGAGTTCATGGAATTTATTTCCAAAGGGTTCCGCGTCACGTTGTCTCCGGCACCGAATGTGGCATCCATCGTCGGGTCTCACGGGACTGGGCGGAGGGTGTTACACTTTAAGTTGGGTTAAGCAGACTGGGTGGGTTATTTAATGTGCTTTTTGAAACGGATTCGCTTCTACTTATCCAAGCATTAGGGTTGAATTCTGTTGATAACTCCTATTTTGGGCGTGTGGCTCAGGAATGCAAATGTTTGATTAAGGAACTTTTAGGTATTTCTGTTTGTTTTATCAAGAGATTAGCGAATAGCGTTGTGCATCTGTTGGCTGCTACCACATATTCTGTATCTGGTTTTAAGGAATAGGGTCATGTCCCTCCTTAAGTTATTTCTCATGCTTTGTTTGCCAATAATGGCTTAATATAATTTTCAATTTTCTCCCCTAAAAAAAAAAAAGATAACAATTTTTTTAAATTTTTATATAGTTGACATATATAACTATTTTTTATTATTAAAGATTAATTTTTCTATATATGCAGGAATTATATAATTACTATAAAAATAAAGATTACATATATGATATATATGGTATTTGCAACAAAGAATTGAGCTTTCTTCGACCAAATAAGGTTATAAATTATTATGTTTTAATTATACTTGGATCTCTTACCTATTTTTTCTTTTTATGTATTTTTTTAAGATCGAATAAAAATTAATCCATAAATTTTGATAAAAAAATTTAATGGTACCTTGAACTTTAAAATTGACACTGTGGATCTTGAATTATAATAACTCATACCTCCTTATAAAAACAACAAATTTTGAGATTTTTGATTTTTATATGCAAAATATTGATTTGATATGTGATTAATATTTTATAACATTAATTTTTATTTTTTAATTATCCAATAAATATTTAATCGATCTAATTTTATAAATTGAAATATTTAATAGATCAAACAAAATATTTAATAAGTCAAATTTTATAAATTAAAGTATTCAATTGCTCAAAGTAAAAGTTACTGGTGCTAAAATTTTTTTTTAAGTAGAGAGATAAATTTATAGATTAGATCTATTTTTAATTTTATTTTTATTAGCTCATATATGTATTTTGTATAAATTAAAAAATAAAATATTGATTTCCAAATAGTGCGACTCCTCTTTTTTCTTTGTAACCAATCCTTTCATTTACGATCAACATTTTCTCGAGTCCTTCTTGAACGAATTTATTTCGGACATGAATCAGGATAACACTAGTAAATGTAAAAAATGAAAAAAAAAAAAAAATTCTAAAGTTGATTATATTTTTAAAATTTTTGGGTCACAATTTAACAATGGGATTTCGTGGATTAATAAAAGTTGAGGCTTCAACAGGACACTGATTTCGGATTGGTATTTGCCCTATTTTTTCCCTTTTTTATTTTCTGTTACTTTCCCTCTCGCGGCTCTCTGTCTTTCTCACGCGTTCTTAACTTCCCCGGTCCTCCTTTCCGGTCGGACTTTCATTGACGTTGCCGAAGCTGATAGCGTCCGGCGATCTTCTCTGCCGACGTCGTTTCCAGGTTTGTTCTTTATCTCCTTTTTGTTCCTTTTTTTTTCCTGTTTGTCTTCGCCCACGACTTCCTCTTTCACTCTTGAAGCCTTCTTCAAGTCTCTCAGCCCACCCGAACACCCACAATGGTCGCTGGACAGCTCTTCTTCTAGGTTCCTTTATTTGTTCAAATCTTTTTATTTATCTATTCAACCGTAAGGATGAATTTAAGGAACATAAAATGTGCACATATACAACATAGAATGAGTTGAACAGAGATGCTTACTTGTTTGGCGTTCAATTTGCTGCTTTTGTTTCTCTTACCTTCTCTTGCTATCTCTTTCTAGTTCAACTGACAACTTTATCACATTTTGTGAAGTTTTAATCTCCAATCTTGTCCAATTTTTTGTGCTTTATTTATTTATTTTTCTATCTAACTTGTTTTTCTTGTGTCTTCCTTTTGAATTAATTGAATTGGTATTAGAAAAGGAGATGAATTTCAACTCCATTTACTTTTTAAACTTAAGGAGATGACTTGTGATTTGCAAACTTGGGGAGATAGATTTTGATTTGCAGAGGTGAAAAACCATTTCATATCTTGGCTGCATTTTATTTGAAATGAAACCCTCTCTTTTCTTTTTAGCAGTAAATTGTTAATCCCTTTTTATCAGTGTGAAAATGATCGCTGTTCATTGCATCATAGGTCGGTGATACAATGAGCCGACCAACTACGCGGAGTAAAAACAAAAGACGACAGGAGGATAATGTTAATATCACCTCTGAAATATTGAGGTACAAGTATTTGTCTTTCCCGTAGATTATATTTTTTTTACTTCATAAGCATGCTCTGCTATGTGTTGTTTCTGAGTTTTTTCTGGTCCTTGGTGTAGGAAAATTCATGCAACAAGTGAAATAACCAATGATGATGTAAATCAACTGTACATGATTGGGAAACCAGCTTGTCAAGGCTGTCGTGTGAATACTAAAGATAATCCCAACTGTTTTTGTGGCCTGATTCCACCACCCAATGGCAGTCGCAAATCTGGGTTATGGCAAAAATTGTCTGATATTGTTCAAGCCCTTGGCCCAGACCCATGCAAGGATCTTCGTGCTTCTGCTGGTTCACCTGCTGGCCTCACAAACCTGGGAGCAACATGCTATGCCAATAGCATACTTCAATGTCTTTACATGAATACATCTTTTCGAGAAGGGGTTTTCTCTGTTGAATCTGAAGTATTGAAACAACAGCCTGTTTTGGATCAGCTTGCTCGGCTTTTTGCACAGTTGCATGCAAGTAAAATGGCTTTCATTGACTCAGCTCCATTTATAAAGACGCTGGAGTTAGATAATGGAGTTCAGCAGGATAGCCATGAGTTCTTGACGTTACTTCTTTCCTTGCTTGAACGCTGTCTAAGCCATTCTAAAGTTTCCAAAGCAAGAACAATCGTTCAAGATCTCTTCTGTGGAAGTGTGTCACATGTAACAACGTAAGAAAATTGCTAGTCTTTTAGATCTGCAGTTCCTTCCTTTTAGTACAAATAAAATATTTGCTGTTTTGAGTAATCGTTGTATGTGAAAATGAACCAAATGTTTTCACTGGACACATTAGATACATCTTAATGATGTAAGCCATATCTCTCTGCCTCTTGTGTTGTTTGAGGTGGGATGAACAGTGATAATGAGTGATACAGTCTGAAAGTAGTTAACCTTCAGAATTTATTTGAAGAACATAGGAAGAATGGAGATGGATTTATATACATTAAGAAAGAGGCATAATCACTTCCATTTGAACTTGAAAGTTCCTCTGAAAAAAGAGAAAGGAAAAGAAAAAGGCAATGTTTGTTTTAGAAGCTGACTTGACCATTTGCTTTTGTGTTAATTCTGTATAGGTGCTCAAAATGTGGACAAAATTCTGAAGCTTCTTCAAAGATGGAAGACTTCTATGAGCTGGAGTTGAATGTAAAAGGATTGAAAAATTTGGATGAGAGTTTAGATGATTATCTTAGCGTGGAAGAACTTCATGGCGAGAATCAATATTTCTGTGAATTGTGTAAAATGAGGGTTGATGCTATTCGAAGTATCAAACTAAGAACTCTGCCTGATGTCCTAAATTTTCAGCTTAAGCGTTGTGTTTTCCTTCCAAAGGTACTTTGTGATGTGTGTTTGAAAACTTCTCTGTTTTCTTATTATTATTGTTATATTGTGTTATAAATCATTATGTATATTCATGCCTCTCCCGAATATCAGTTACTTTTCTTATTTTAAAATGTTTTAGGCAATTAGCAATTTAGAGTCTGGCTATATTGTCTAATAAGGAGGATGATTTTTACATGCTTCATGAGAACAGTAGCAGCTACATCAGATGTGGCTTCTTGTACAATAGTTATACAGAGCTTATGATGGGTGCTTGATTATACCCATGGGAAATTATTGCTTATGTTTGTCATAACATTGTTTATAGTGGAAGTTTGATGATGGGGCATCTAAAAACAGTGTGCTGTTAAGGCTGACATATGCAATTGTTTATTGCCCATTCTGTGATTGAAAGTCTAAGGATGGTCATAATTTGATGGCATTTATCAGGCATTTCATTGTTGCTGTGATAACTAGTGCAACATAACTGATCTGTATTTTGGTGCCAATTTTATTGTGTTTTTGTGAATAACATTAGGTGTTTTGCTTTTATCGTTTGGTCTTAACAGTGGTTTGGTACTTTGAATTCCAACCCTGGCTGTTTGAGATCTCAACTTGATGTTTTTCACTTTATTCCTCATCTGAGAACATTACCACTAGATGTAATGTAAAACTTTCTTGGTATATATAATAAAGTGTTTAAGCTTTTTGCTCATATTGGTTTCTGTCAGTAGACGACAACAAAGAAGAAAATCACATCTGCATTTTGTTTCCCTGGAGTTCTGGATATGAGACAGAGATTGTCTGAATCTTCTATGTTGGATTGGATATATGACCTGTCAGCAGTGTTGATTCACAAGGGAACGGCTGTAAACAGTGGTCATTATACTGCTCATATTAAGGATGAAAATACTGGGCAGTGGTGGGAATTTGATGATGAGCATGTCTCAAACTTAGGTCTTCATCCATTTGGAGAAGGCTCTTCAACTTCTACATCAAAAGTTGTTAATAGTGAGCCTCCAGCTGGCATAGAAGAAATTCATGTTGTTACTAATGGAAATCATATTGACACTGCTCAGCCACAGTCTTTGAAACCGAGCACTGATAGTCTTGCCGGAACATTTTCATCTAATGATGCATATATGCTGATGTATACTCTTAGGCGTACCAAGAAGGTAGATGAGAAAAGACCTGTTGTTTGTGGTGACAGCAAAATTGAATTAGAAAGTAATGAGAGTTCTTCACATGAAACTTCTCTTCCATCTCACCTTTTTGAAGACATAAAGAATTTGAATGCATCGTATCTTGATGCTTGCGAACGGTACAAAATGAAGAAGGAAAAAGAGGTGAATAATATTGCAGAAAGGAGACAAGAAGTGCGATCAGTTCTTGCTGAAGCTCCTGTACGGTCATTTGAAGCACCATGTTATTGGGTTTCTGTTGATTGGCTTCGCCAGTGGGCTGACAATGTTACTCCAACGTAAGTTCAAGTTTCATGATGTTGCTGCAACATTTTCATATGAAGGTGCCCTTCTTTTTATTTGCTTCTTTATACTGCTTGGAGATGTGCTACATCTAGTCTAGGCCAAAACACAGCTACAATTCTTTGCATTACCATTTACCATCACAGTCAACTATAATTATCTTAATGATTTATTTTGTAGTTTATGTGTTCATGTTTTGTCTGTATGATCTTGACATTGCTGTTTGGCTATTGTTTAGGCTTTTTACAATTTTACTAACTGTAACTTCCAGCAGTTCAATAGATAACACCCCCATCCAATGCTCGCATGGAAAAGTTCCAGTTTCAAAAGTTGGCTCTATGAAGAGGTTGTCTGCTGAAGCTTGGACCAAACTGTTCTCCAAGGTATCTACATTTCTAATTCTTCTAACTCATATTCAGAGAAAGTATATCATATCTATCAATGCTTTCCCTAGTTATAGTTGAAATGTGAAATATGCCTAATGTGCTAGATCTCATGTATGATGAGATGCAAGGTGCCAAAAAGTCACCTGCCCAAGTAAATTGAAGTGCATTCAGTAATTAAACAATTCATGTTCAGCGAAACTGCGTCATATGTATCAATTCTTTCCCTAGTGTTGTTTGGTTGAAATGTGAAAGATGTGCTAGATCTCATGTATGATGAGGTGCAAGGTGCCAAAAAATACTTGTGCTAGTAAATTGAGGTGCCTTCAGTAATTAAACCATTCATATTCAATTAAACTATGTCATATATATCAGGGGTTTCTCTAGTGTATAGTTGAAATATGAAGATGCCTTTAATGTGCCAGACCTCGTATGATGAGGTGCAAAGTGGCAAAAAGTCACTTACCCAAGTAAATTGAAGTGCCACCAGTAATTAAACCATTGATTACACACACATATATAGAGAGAGATTGAAAAAGAAAACTATATTAAGATTGGAAAAACCTCAAATTTACTCGAATTCAGGCTGCCATATTAAGTCCTGAGTTAAGATCCATTTGGGTTTACATAAATTGCCTACTAACTTTGGCAAGGCTTGCCTCAATAAAATTGCTTTGCCTTGATGGTCAGTGGACATGTTAAATTTGTTTCGTCTTTTGGCTTCTGACTAACTAGATGATTGCGTTGCTTTCATTTCGAAAAAAGTATTCATGGTGCGAAACTCATTTTGTTTACATATGGAGTGTTTTCTCTTTCATCATGTAAAACTTGAAACTGTATTTCTTAGTTTAAAGTTTGTTAAGGAATGTTTTTTATTCTCTATAAAGTTTGTTAAAGAGCCATGTTTTTGATTCTCTATTTCTTTGTGAGCTCATGTCTGACTACCTCAGGTTCCTCCTCTCTCATTTAACCCTTTTTTCTGTCTTGGTTTCTTGCTGAATTGTGCAACCTTTGCTGATAATTTTTTGTTAAATGCATGTAAAATCAGTATGGTGGAGGGCCAAAACTAACAAATGATGACTACTGCATGGCTTGCCTGATTGATGGTGCAAAATCTGTTGTCTGTGCCGATAGCTATAGGGATCGAAGGGCATTAATGAGGGACCTGGCATCTGATGTACTTGCAGGGAACTGTCTTGATGGAACATATTATGTATCTAAGACATGGTACGATTGTATATCTCATACTGGTTCTCTCCTTTTCCTGTTAATATGTTGTGATTACATCTGTGATTAGATTAGATGTGGCTTGCCGGAGGACTTTTTCAATATTTTAGGAATCAACTGTTGTCATAACAGTATATAGTTTTTTGTTGTCCCCATACACCACTGAATATTAAAGCATATATGTCATCCTGATCTTTGAACATTAGCATTTTGCTTGCTGTGGTTCTGGGGAAGGTTTCTAGTGTTCTGTTTCTTTTACACTTGCAGGTTGCAGCAATGGGTGAGAAGAAAAAACCTTGATGCTCCAAGCGAAGGTGATGCAGGGCCAACAGTTCCAATTAGGTGCCCTCATGGGCAACTTATGCCTGAGCAAGCGTCTGGTGCCAAGAGATTGCTGGTACCAGAGAAGCTTTGGCTCTTCTTTTATGAGGATGCGATTGCAGTGAAACCTGATGATCCTTTGGGTTGTACAACTTTTCCTTCTGATTCTGAGCAGTGTCTCCAGTGCTGCGATGAACTTTCTGAAGTTGCCTGTTTGGAGGATTCTTTAAGGTCATTTACATGTCTAGAATATTGCATGTGTTACATAAGTATTTTATGTGTAATGCTCGTGAATTTTGATTTTCTGTGTACTTCAGAGCAATGAAGCTAAAACAACGCCAGAATCATGAGAAACTGGCCATGGGAAAAGGCATTCCCCTTTCTTTGTACTGCAAGTATTACTTGGTTCCCTCTTCATGGCTTGCAAAATGGAGAAATTATGTAACTGCAAGTGGCAAGAATCTCTCTTCATCAGTGGAACCTGAAACTCTGGATTTTGTAATTGATTCGTTAAAATGTGAAAAGGTAACTTGCAACTTTGCTTGAAAATTCTTCTCAATCATAATAGTTACTTTTCCTAGACATTTTTTCGCATAAACAACAGTTGAAGTCAATGTTTATGTTCAGTTGTTGGCATTCCCTTCTTTTCTCCCTGCTGCTCTCTCCTCTATCCAACTGCCTCGAGTTGGATTTCAAGCTCAGCCTTCTCTTTGACTCTTTTGTAGTCATTTTTCGCCTTTTGCTATCCTATAGAATGCATATGTTAGAATGCTGGGGATATGGAAATATGGTGTGGCAAATGATTTGGAAACTATCAAATCCTTGCATTTTATTTCTACCCGTATTATAATCATAAAGATATGCATTATAATATTATTCTTGTTCATTTTCTTTATATTTTATTTTTCCTTTTTCAGCATTTACGGCTCCTAGAACGTCCTCCTGACCTGGTTTTCAAACGTGGCATACTATTTCAGAAGGGTTCTACTGTAAGTATGATGAATATATTAATTTAATATGTTCTTGGCAAGAATGTAAATCTGACCATTTCTGCTTCTAAGCAATACTATTATGATTAGCCCAGCAAAATGAGGGAAAATGAATAGGTAGTTCTACTGAGTGATCTAATGTCATATTTTTCCTCCTCCCCCCAATTCCCCTGTCCTTTGGATTCTAGACAGATGGCTTAACAATCATTACTGAGAATGACTGGAATAATTTCTGTGAAGAATGGAGTGGTAGTAAGGATAAGGGTATTTTTGCAATAATTGAGCCCAGTAATGTTGCGGAAAACAATTTGGCTGGCTCCTGCGAAGAGATTCCTATAAATGAGGAGCATCTGAATCCTCAAGATGAAGTAAATAATGAGACTGAAACCAGACAGCCTATAATTAGGACTTGTCCTGAGGTAATTGAAACTTAACCTTGTTCATTTTTGAACATGCCTTTCTATGAGCTAAAGTTTGATGTCATCGAGTGAAAGTTTTAATTCTTAACCTGACTGAGGTCTTTCTAAATTCTCATAGATTTGTGAGGACTGCATAGGGGAAAGGGAAAGTTGCAAGTTGATGCAGAAACTCAATTACTCCAATGAGGATATATATGTATCTCTTGTTCATGGTAAGGAAGCTCCAAGATCAGTTCTAGAAGCATCTGAGACCAATTCTGAGCCTGATCGGCGAGCTTCCAAACGTTCTCGAAAGACCAGTTATGGGAATTCAGTAAATTTGAAAGTTTCTGGTTCTACATCAATATACCAGTTAAAAATGATGATTTGGGAATCACTTGGGGTAAGCCATATTGACAAATGCAGTCATAAATATCTGAATTTTGAAATTCGATGCATGATGATGTGGGAATTAATCTGTGTTAATGTCGTTGTTACATGCATGAGGCATGAAAGATATTTGTTTATTTATTGTAACAGGAAATCCAGTTTTATGTGATTTAGGAAAGATTAACCCATAAACTCAGACTTAGGTAGGTGAAACTGAGAATTGAGCCTGAGTGGTACAGGTGGGTGCCTCCTGCTTTTGTCACCAGACCAAATACTATCAGAGATCTTAAGTATGAAGGTTCTGGAATATTTTAAACGAAGGGGTTTTTGTGCTTCCTTTGAATCTCTCTGATCATTTTTCATGGATTATCATCCCAAAGTTTTTTTAATAGGCATAATCAATTTGTCTTTGTAGCTGCTACTAAACCAATAGAATAATGCTCAACTCTGAAGCTGGTTCAACATATGGGCAGCTAAAGAAATATATACTCTCCAAAATGGATAGATTGGGTTAGATGGCATCTTAAGCACAATTAGGGAATTACCTGTTGGGTTTTGCATTACGCAACAGTGAACACATTAAGGGGAAGTTTGAGAAAAGACATTCCCCATTTTCATTCCCTATTTTTTCATCTATAAAATGACAATTCTTTATCAAATGCTATTCTGTCAGTTTTTACACGAGTATATATTGAATGGTGTCCTAGCGCCAAACAAGGCTGCCTGTGCAGGTTGCTAGTTCCTGGGGGAGGTTAAGATGTCAATAGTATTCTTGTCCTTCTGCTTGCATTTGCAAGGAGGCTATTTCTGTGATTTGAACACGTGACGTTTAGTTTATGATGGAGATGATATGTATGGAGCTTTGCAGCCCCTCTACTTGCATTTCCAAGATGCTTTCCTGCATTTCATTCCTGATCTTTATGTCACATGCGTAGTTATTAAACCCAGCTAAGGGGCTGGATTGACAAGTCACTAGTTCAACCAGTTGAACCAGCTAAAGATAAATTAATTATCTAATAAGTAATAATGTTATTATAAATTGATTAAAAATCACAAATGTAATATAAGCATATAGAAAGATAAACTCTGAGACCGAGTGATTTTCTAATTTTTTTTTTTTTTTTTTTTAACAATCAAACTTCAAATATTAGTACGTATGTTTTTAACTTATGTTTTTATTTATATAATGTGAAACTTCAAAACATAATATGTAACACCTTAATTCCTTATGCAATTTCTAAGTCTTCTTTTAATTTTATTATTTATACGTTGTAAGTATTACTTTTATAAGTAGTTGAAAGAGTATCTAGTTAAATAGTAAACAAATATTTTGTTATATATACATACATAAAAAATATTAAAAATCTTTTACATTTCCGTCTCCCGAATCTAACATATTTGATCCTTTTTACAAAATTTTATTTATTTAAAGTGTGAACTGGAGCAATGACTGTGTCATTGGATCTCACGGTTCAAGACAATCCCATTGGGTCAATCTGGTTTCTATGTGTCTAGCTTATCTGGTTCAATTAAAGACACAGTTTCAGCCTGATTTAGTGCCCAGGTCACCGTTTCACCGGTTTTACTGTCCGGGCTGGGCTAGGATTGATAAATATGGTCACATTTGACTTATCATGCTCACTTCGATATATATGAATGACGTGTATGCCTGAATCAAAAATGCGTGATTTGTATGATTATCCTTGACTAGGTCAGAATGAAGAATCAAAATAGATTTTAAAAGAAAGAAACAAAGAGAAAGGAGATTACAGATCACTCAATAAATGATAAGTTTTGGTTTCAGATGGTTTCATGTCTGCCTCTACAAATGATGCTTCCATTCATTGCATTTCCAAGATTAACCTTTTATATACGGCAAAATACATAAATTGGCACCTAAATTTTAAGTCTGTTGGCACTCTCAAACTTTTTAATTTGACGATCATTGAACATTTCAAGTTACAAAATTGTGCTTATTGAACACAACAACTTGCAAAATTTCACCTACAAAACACAAATTTATGCATTTTTCAATTAATTGATTTCTGTTCAATGAATGCTCTTTGAAAAGTTGAGGTGTTCGATAGGTCAAATTAAAAGTTATGAGGGTGCTGATAAATGTTTTTTTATGTAAAATTCATGTTTCAATTTATGTATTCAGCCAATATACTGTTATTTGACTTGATTCATGTTATAATCACTGTTGCTTGTAGATTTGATTTATGATGGCAAACATCATACATTGATGCAGGTAGTTAAAGAGAACCAGATACTTCACAAAGGTTCTAAGATAATTGATCAGGAATGTGCTACTCTTGCAGACTTGAATATATTCCCCGGGGATAAGCTTTGGGTGCAAGACTCTGAAATCCATGAGCATAGAGATATTGCTGGTAAGTAGTAATTGCAATGCTTAAGCTACTGTAAAATAAATGGTCATTTTTTATGCAATTTGCAGAATTCTTCTATATGCTATCCATGGGGTGTAAATCTTGTGACTAGCTATTACTAGACTGCATATTTAAGTGTCTTCTAAATAAAGGTGTACTTACACTTAAGGTGTTTTCAGGTTCCTATGTCATATAGATTAACATTTTGCTTGTCCATTGCCTTTTGGTTGGACATTAAGTGTTATGTTTGAATTATATGAATATAGTTTCTTTGAATATTGTGATTTATTGACTGGAAAATATTTATGGATGGTGTTACTTCCACAACACGTGATGTTAATGGCAGAGCAAATACATTATTTGGACAAAATTGCCCTTTCCATTCCCTTTAGCCATCTAACCTCCCTTTTGTTCTTTCATGTCCCCCAAATCTAAAACTTCTTGTCTTCAACAGCAACAGGAAGCAGGAAATGCCAAGCCAACAACTTCATGTCCAAAATAATTATATTCAAACCTTCCTTTTCCATTCACCTTTCGATTCTCTTTTCCATCCACTCTAACTTCAACCTCTTACATGACTTTCTTCTTATTTTCAGCACCCTCCACTAACTGCCAACTCTTGCCTATGCTGCCAATGGCTTTTTGGTTCAAGCCTTGGAATGTTTTATGCAAATGAGAGCTTCCGGTAAATGCCCAGATTATAGCGAGTTCCCTTATGTGCTAAAGTCGTGTACTTTGTTGTTGGACCTAAAATTGGGTGAGTTGTTCATGGTTGCATTATTAGATTGGGTATGGACTTTGATTTGTATGCTGGAATGCCCTGTATGCAAGGTTTTAGATTTCCAAATAGAATGGCTTGCAGAAAAGAGACAAAAAGATGTTAATTTGATGGAATGCCTGAGAGAATCTGTTACAGTAAATTAGTTAACAAATATGAGAAACAAATATTGGATTTGATAAAAATGTTTTGCCTCAAATTATGGAAACAACAAAGTCATTAAAACTTTAAATTGATGTTTAAAGTCCCTCGAGTTTAGATTTAGGGGACTATGTTGTTGTCAAAGAACAAAAGGGAGAAGAGATTGCTAAAATGAATAAAAGGGCAATTTTGTCCAAATAGTAAATTTTGCTCTTGTATTCACATTCAGTTTTTTTGGAAATAACACCACCCATAGTTATATCCTTATTTATTGGGTGAAATATTTATCACCTCTAGTTACTTTTGACTCAACTTGGATGAGCATGCCCAGATGTGAATATGACGCGACGGCACTTCATATTAGCAAGGAGGTAAAACTAGATTTAGGGATTTTTTTATTGATTCTTAATTTCTGAAATTCTTATTTTTATTGTGAAATTTCCTGTATAGTAAAAAATTAGGTATTAATACTGTGGATTTTTTTGTTTGAAAAATATTAGTATAGACTTGTTTAGAAATTTTGATTCCTATTGTATAGTTGGTTTATAATTTTCTTAATTAAGTACTCATAGTAATGGTTATTAAGTCTACAAATACATATGTAGTAGTTATTTCCTTATGTTTTGGCAATTGCCACTTTGAATTTTGAATTGGTTTTGAAGTCATTTGTGTTTAGTTTTCTCATTTCTTTTTTTAAACTTTCCCATCTTTGCTGCTAAATTATCTCAGTAGATGTTACTCCTAGCATTAAGACAACCTTTTAGATTTCTTCTCTTTTCTATTTTCACTCTAATAAGCTGTAATTAGTTAATTAACCCTGTACTTTCTTCTTTAAATCTCAACAGTAAAATTCTCTAAAATTACTTGAGATTTGACCACCATAAATGTTAACTTGCCCTACATCAGAAGTATGAGATTTGGTCTTATTTGCTGACATTATAATAGAGTTCAATTGACATAATTTATCAACAGTGCATCCCCCTCTATATAAATTTATGTATGTTTTAGAAAAATTGAACATCACCAAGTGGCAGACATCTAAATTGTTGCTTTTGCTTTGCATCAGCATAGTTCATGCTATACAAGTGTCTGTGTATTCGCTGGTGGAAATTTGTTGAGTAGCAGGTTGTATTAAAGAATAGGTGTGGGCTGGAGCTATATCATCCTGTACAGATTAAACAATTGTGTGTTTGTAATCTCTCAAATTTTATATAAAGAGAACATAATAGAAGTTTCTTCTCACTTTTATTTTAGATAGATATATTTAAATCTTAACTTTGGTACATGATATAATACTTTGTTGTTCCTGCTTTTAGATTTATGTATTCTTCTTCTTCTAAGTGATTTTGAATTAATACTTTCTATTCATCCAAAAAGAAAAGAGAGAAAAAAGGACCTTGATTAGATTCTCTGCACTAAATTGCTGTATTTTATTCTGACCTTCGTGATCTTAACATTAAACAGATGAGCTTGCTGACCAGAAAATGAATAAATCGCATGCTGAAGAAGGGTTTCGTGGAACGCTTTTGACTGCAGCAGATATTTCATCGGAAGTTGTTTAAGATGAATGCTTAAAATAGTTGGTCTCCATGTTACATATCCACCTTTGTACATATGGATTCTGGGAGAGGAAACTAACCTGAATGTTTGACCTGACTATCTTAGGTAATAATGTTCAAATTTCTTTTTATTAATATTAATTACAGTTTGGTCTTTATCTGGAAAATGTCTAGCAAATTTTTATGTACTTTTAAAATACTCATCTTGTTAGTATAGTAGTACTGTAGACCTGTGAGGAGTGGGTTGACTAAAATGCTAAAATCTTAGTTATAGCATTTTTTGGCGACAGGAATTTTAGTAGTTTGAGAATGGTGTGCTGGATATTATTTCATTTATAGGCTTTGCTTAGCCTGCTGGAGGGCTTGACTAGGCTCAACTGTGATCCAAAAGGACAAACCATATATATGTCTGTAATATAAAATATAATATAATATATATTAATGCCGACCTCACCTGCCGCCCTCTACCGCCTTTGTCCCCGCGCTGGCTTTGCTTCAAAGTAGAAAGTAGGGAAGGCAAGACAGCTCCAAGCCAACGTTGGTATGTTTAACTACACTGGAAAGGAAAAGAAATTGCCTATGCATGCTTTTCATGCAACAGCTTAACAAAATGGTTTGCTCTTTGTAAGAACCTTAATTTCACATATTAAGATAAAAAAAGATGGATGTGTATGCTTACTATCGAAGTATTTCTCTTTGATATTCATCCCTGAAACTTTGCATGATGATATTAATGGTCCATTTTTATCAATCCTTGTGCAGAACCAGCAGGTGGGATTGGTGATTTTGGCGCTGAGCATTTTGAAAGGCTGGTGGATTAGTGCTTCTATATATAAATATATTTGTAACATTTGTACTTGGACATATATATATATATATATATATATATATATATATATTTATATATATATAAGACATTATGTACTTAGCTAGCACTTGGGAAAGAAATGAAAACGTGTGTTTTGTGGCAGATTTCTGTCCGTTATCATATGAACGATATTGCCATGTTCTTCTGTGGCTCTTTTTAAGTCCACTAGCCTCACGTCTATTTTCCGAGCCGGAGGTATAATAATAAACAGCAAACACTATAGGAGTTTGAGGGCTTAATTGTCATTTTGATCATATAAAACTCGAGTTTAAATCTGATATTCTGTAATGATGATCAGCCAAATGCCAAAAACAAAACCTGTTCTAAGGCACGATGGTGGGAGCCTTTTGCATCAATACAAATTAACAGTTAAAATCTTCAAGAAATAAAGAAATTAAGATTTGAAGAGGAGAAATTTTTAAAAAGCACACATCTTATTATTTTACTGGGAGAAAGATTGGGATTCGATGATTCCTCATAACACAAAGGTTCTATAGAAAAAAGACCATCCAAAATGACAAACTACTATATTACACATAAAAAGAGATAATTTACAGAATATTTCAAGCTTTTGCTTTATTATTCCCTAAGTATGTACGGTTTAAATGGAAACTAAGAATCACTACAAGTATGGTAATACACTCTTTATAATTCCTAATCATAATCACAGAACCACAACTATATCTCTAGGATCTCTAGAATAATATTCTAATAAATACAATATAATCTAACACTCCTCTCAAGCTAAAGTGTGCATTCTTATTTCCTTATCTTGTTACAAATATATTCAATTCGAGGACCTCTAAGAGTTGGTAAGAATATCTATCTAAATCATTCGGATTGACGAAGGAGGTAATAGTACAACCTGATTGAATTTTTAATCTTGTAAAATGACAATTTATCTTTATATTTTTTGTTTTTTCATGAAGCATTAGATTTGATGCAATATGCAATCCTGCCTGATTGTCACATTAGTTTCATCTGCTTTACTTTGCCACACTTCAACTCCTGAAGAAATTGTTTTGGCCAAATAAGTTCACAAGTAGCCAATCATGGCTCGATATTCCGCTTCTCCGCTTGATCTGGCCACAACATCTTGCTTTTTACTTTTCTAGGACATTAGATTCCATTCAATCATAATACAGTAGTCTAAAGTAGATCATTTATTAGATGGGAAGGCCTACCAATTTGCATCAGAGTAGCCAATTACTTGTGTATCATGACCTTTGTCTTTATATAACAAGCCATGTCTAGAGGTACCTTTGATATACCTCAGAATGCGAATAACAACAACCCAATGGCTATCACATGGAGACTAGAGAAATTGGCAAATCACTTATTGCAAAACAAATATCTGGTCAGGTGATTGTGAGATAATTAAGCTTACCAACAAGTTTTTTGTATCGACTAGGATCTTTAAATGGCTCCCCCTATCCCAGAATAAGTTTCACACTGAGATCCATAGGAGTATCCACAAGTTTGTTGTCTATTAAGCCAGTCTCTTCCAGTATATATAATGCATATTTCCTCTATGAAATTGCAACACTTGTCTTTTATGCTACCTCTATCCCCAAAATTTGTTTTAGTTTTGCCAAGTCTTTCATTTGAAAGTGGTTAAATAAATGTTGCTTAAGTTAGTATATCCCTTCATGATCATTACCTGTTATGACAATATCATCAACATAGACCACTAAGTAAGTGCATTTACCATGATCTACATGTCGGTAAAAAACTAAGTGATCAACTTCACTTTGACTTATGCCACATTGTTGAACAACAACACTAAGTCTTCCAAACCATTCATGTGGAGATTGCTCCAAACCATACAGAGATCGACGTAGTTGACATAGCAAACCAAACTTCCCCTAAGCAACAAAACTAGTGGTTGCACCATATACTTTCTCAACCAATTCTCCATGGAGGAAAGTATTTTTAATATCAAGTTGATGAAGAGTCCAATGATTAATAGATGCTAGAGAGAGAAGGAGTCGAATAGAAGCAATCTTTGCCACTGGTGAAAAAGGTATACCATAAATTTGTGTATTCCTTAGCTACAAGCCTAGCTTTCAAATGGTCAATTTTGCCATCAAGACCAACTTTGAAAGTGTAAACCCAATGACAGCCAATGGTACTTTTGCCATGAGGCAATGAAACAAGTTTTTAAGTGCCATTATTGTGAAGTGCAATCATCTCTTCAGTTATAGCTGCAGACCAACTAGAATGGGCAAGTGCTTCACTGGCATTTTAAGATATAGAAACAATAGACAAGGTGGAAACAAAGGCATAGTAGGAAGGAGATAAATGATGACAACTCAAGAAATTATAAATAGGATGAGGGTTTTGAGTGGAATGAATACCTTTTCGAAGAGCAATGGAGGGAGTAGCTATCTCTATGATTAGCAAGACCGTTGGAGGAGGTGAGACTAATGTAGGAGATGAGTCACTAGCTTGTGTACCTGTATCCAAAACAAGGTCAGTAGTAGGCAACGAGAAGAGACTTGAAGAGGTCCAATTGTGGCTGGGTTTGGAAGAATATGGATTGGATCGATTTCATAAATTGAGTTTTGATGAGTTGATTGATTTGGAAAGTAAGGAGTAATCTTGAAAAAGGTTATATCTGCAAAGACGAATTTAGAGGAAATTGGTTTATAGCATTTGTATCCTTTTTGTAAACAAGAATAACCTAAAAAGACACACTTAATTGACTTAGGATGAAGTTTGTCTCGACTAGGAGTATTGTCATGAATAAAGCAAGTATAACCAAAGACATGAGCAGGAAGTCAAAATGGGTCCTGTTTATGAAACAAAATAGAATGAGGACTCTGATTTTGTAATATAGAAGAAGACACCCTATTAATATGAAAACAAGCAGTAAGACTGCATCCCCTAAAAATGAAGTGGAACATGATTATAAAGAGGAAAGTACGAGTTGTTTCAATGAGATCCATTTTGTTGAGGTGTATATACACAAGAGGACTGATGAAGGGTACCTTGAGAAGACATAAACTCGTTAAAATGGTTGAGGAAAGTTATTTTCGAGCATTATCACTATGTAATGTTTTAATGGAAACACTAAACTAATTTCAAATGTCAATATAAATTTTTTGAAAGATGGAAAACAATTTTGAACAATTTTTTATTAGAAACGACCAAGTACAACGAGAATAATCATCAATAAAAGTAATAAAGTAATTAAATCCTAAAGTGGTATTCACACGACTAGGACTCCAAACATCTAAATGAACAATTTGAAACATAGATGAAGCTTTATTATTGATACGCTTAGGAAAAGAAACACGAGATTGTTTCCCAAGTTGACATGTCTCAAACTCTAAAATAGTTAAGGAAATAAATTGGGAACTAAACGTTGAGGTTTGGTAAGATTGGGATGATCGAAATGGTTGTGAAGAAGTTCAGCAGAAGCAGTGGAAGCAAAAACAACACTAGTTTGGGAGTGGAGAGGTAATACAGTCCTTGTGAGTCATATCCTACCCTAATCATCTTCCCCGTATGCTGATTTGCACAAAACATAGTTAACTATAAAGGACATAATGCAATTAAGTGGTTTGATCAATTTACTAATTGAAAGAAGATTATAAGGGCATTCAAAAGTGAACAAGATTAATGTCAAGGTCATTGAAGGAGTAGGTTAAACTTCCCTAATGCCTTTAACTTCAGTTTGTGAACCATTAGATGAGTTTGGAGAAGGGGTGACAATAGAGAAACACTATGTGTTTCATTACCAGAAATGTGACTAGAAGCACCACAATCAAGAACCTAAGGATCTTTGGTTGTAGTGTTGCACTCCTTGATTAATTACCCGCAAGTATACGGATCGCAATGTAGTAATAAAAAGATCGATCCCACGAGGAACAGGTTATGTCCACTTTACTACTTATTCTTAACACTTATGTTACAGCCTAAAATATGAAATGATTAAACTATAATCCTATTTAAACTATAATTAAATATACTACTCAATTCTATTGATAAAGATATAGTAGAGTACTTAGAAGAATTTATCATGCATTATATTTTCTTTTTCCATAGCCAAACATGTAACATGCAATAAAGGATTCTCTAATCACCTATGGTAAAGTATAATTCAACCTCTCGGTGTAGAATTACTCTATTTATTATATGTATCTCTACTTATAACAAATGTTTTACTTTGTCAAATATTGAACCTATTTCTTATTCTTTGATTATTTCAATAAGATAAATTTAACTTTGACAAAACAAGTTAAAGATTCATATGCAAATCCAACTAAATGAATTCTATCTCTTTGATCTTTACTAAATTATTTCTTTCTGGGAATATAATTAAGTAAACTTGATTAAACAAGACCAAAAGATAACTTAAAGAACTTTTATTGAATGAAACCAAATAGTGTCGTTGCTTTGTATAGAAAAGTAATGAAGAACAACATACAACAAGTCTTTAATAAAACAAGAGAAAGATTTAAGTAATCAAACTCAGGCCTCCGGAGGGCGTCACACCTCGAGGAACTTCTTGATGTTCTTTGCACGAACAATAATAAGTGACTCTCGTCAACTTATTTCTAAGTACTACTTTTACACTTTTCTATTATAATCTAATACTAGTGTTTCTTCTCTCTATTTCTGAGTTTTTCCTGAATGTTTTCCCCTTCATTTGCTTTGCAATTTATAGAAGAGGAGGATGATGTTGGTTGTGATGGTGATTGGTTAGCCAAAAGGTGCTTCAGATGACTCCTGTTGGAAAAAGTTCCGACCTGTTCATGGGAGGACATGATTTTCTGGTGAAAAGGTAGCAGTTGACATCACCTGGAAACTCGATTCGCGCTCACGAGTTTAAGGGTTGCGCTCGCGATCTTTGTTTATGATCTTTCTGCCTCTTTTGGAGTGCTTTTTGCACTCACACTTTTGATGTAGCGCTCACGAATTATGCTTGATGTCTTCTGAACCTTCTGTCATATAGATCGCGCCTGCGCATTTTAGGTCGCGCTCGCGAATCTTCATTTCTTCCCATGCAGCACGACTTCATTCGTGTCGCGAATTTGCTTGGCAGGACTTCTCTTTTCCATACTTAGTCAAATTTTGATCCTTTTTCTTCATAAAAGCAAACCTTTCCAATCCCTTGCTCAAATGCCTTTGTAAAACAACTTTAAAGTTAAAACAACACAAGAAAATGTAAAATGTATAAAAACAACATGCAATCATGCAAATCATGCGATTTATAACATAACAAATTTGCCCGCTTTGCGAGGCTATCAATTCCCCCACACTTAGTTCTTTGCTTGTCCCTAAGCAAAACATTCATCTTTTCTTCTGAACTCATGTTGATCATGTTTATTTTTACTCATTGATTTGGACTTCTTAAGTAATCTACCAAAAATAAGAGATTGATTTGATTTTGAACCAAGTATAATAGGTGAACATGACATCTAAAATTTCAATCTAGCAAACGAAATCTAAGTTTAAAAATCTAGCCAAACTTAAAACATAAGATAGACAATTCTCCTTCCTTAGAATGCAAAATAGAAAGTACTTAGGACAAGTTTAGTACACATGTAATGTTTCTCATCTCAAGGTATTTTTAGGTAACCTATTTCTATCACACAAAGTGGTTGCATTTTATGCTCCATACCACTTCTCACCTTTTATCTCTTTTGTGGTTGCATTTTATGCTCCATACCACATTTTTTTAAAACTTAAATGGGAATATAAGCAAAAAGTGGTTGCATTTTATGCTTCGTACCACTTTTTATTAGAACGGATTTCCGTTATTCCCTCAATCTTGCTTCTTCTCTCGTAATACCCTCATCCTTTATTGATTTAAAACATACATGTAGTATGGCTTTAGTTTCCCTTTTCTTCCTATTTCTTATTCAAGTTAGGATTCGTGCTTCTCTTAAGCCAAAAATTATGTCTAGATAATTAACTAAAGATTGAAAATTTGCTAAAGAAACTTCATATGTCATGTTTTAAATCCTAATACCTAAGTTCATATTCAAACTAATAATATAATCATTTAAATCTCTTAATCATGGTATATTATTCAAGACTGCCATTTTAAAAAGTGAAATATAAACAAATCAACATGTAGGGACTAAACATTGAATTAAGGTAAAGAATTTGACTTTTTTAATTGTCAAAATTTTTACTTTTCTCCATTTTTGTCTTTTTTTTAATGAAATATATATTTTATTGATATCGAAAAATAGGAATATAATTATATATATATATATATATATATATATGACAATAAAAACACAAAGACACACTCCCCCACACTTGAAAGACACAATGTCCTCATTGGGAGAAAAGACATGCATACAACACACAAAACACATGCATAAAACACAAATAGCAAAAATAGAAATAGAAACAAATAGGTGCAGAAAAACCTCATGCCTCCGGAGGTGATGGAGTGAATTCGATATTCTGCTTTTAGAAATATGACATCCACTTCCGTGCCATACTCCTGTGTTCCTTCTGAATGGTGTGCAATTGTTGCCCCATTTCCAAAATTTTCAGTTGCAAATTCTCTTAGGATTGTTCTAACGCATCAACTCTACTTAAAACTTGCTTCCAACCAGCAACTTCTTCTGCCTCTTCTTCTCCTGGAGCGGAGGATGTCATTGGCGACTTCCCTTTCCTTTGTCTTACTTGATCTTCATTCACACGAGAGGTTCCTACATCTCTATTACCTTGTCCCACTCGTCTTTCCCATGACTTCCAACGATAAACCATGGTATTACCATCTTTCACTTCATCTACTAATCTGGATTTCTTCAAGAAAGCACCATCCATATACCTGAAAATATCGGTGGGCTGTGCACGATAGTGTAACGCCCCAAAAATTTTCGAATCTTATATGGTATTATTTTCTCGGGTCATGAATGGTGCTGCAGAGAGGGGCATAATATTTTATTTAGACCCAAGGTAGATATTGAGTACAATTAACTATGGATGGATAGTGATTTATCGGTCCATGAATAGTACCACCTGTCTGTGAATAGTAATACCAGTCCGGAAATTGATATTATTTTGGTCCAGAAAAATTACTATCTATGTTTTATATTTTATTTAATACTTTTGGAGTATGCATACATGATTTTTATGGGTAGAAAGTAAGTAATGAATATTTTTGGAAAATGTAGAGAATTAGTGAATAGTGAATTATGGTGTTATATTAATTAAAGAAATTAGAAAAATTATTTTTATGGAGTAAATTTGAGATGGTGTTATATTAATTAAGGAAATTAGAGAAATTATTTTTATGGAGTAAATTTGAGAATTTTGTTGTGTTACATAATATTGTGAAAGAATTTAATTTGGAGAATATTTGTAGCCATTAGATTACATTGACTCAATCCTAGCCATCCAATGTTGAGAAAAGACTAAAATGCCCTTGTTGCTCAATTATTTGAGCAACCCTTTTCTCTTCTTCTTCTTCTTCTTCTCATCAACGTGAACTCCTCTCCTTTCTCCTCTTTGTTTTTCCTTCAATTTCTACATGGTAAACTCACCAAATTTACACCATTAAACTTGATTTAAGTAATTAATCCTTGAGATTAAAGCTTGAGAAATGATTTTTGATGAATAATTTCAAGTAATTTGGAGAGTTACTACTTAAGCCAAACGGTGGAGAACCTTCTACCAAAGAGAAGGCAAACTAAGGCTTCAAGAGTTTGATTTAAGCTTGTTAGAGCTTATGTTAAGGTTAGTGTTCATAAACACTCTTATCTTGTTTAAATTTTTTATTTTGTGAAGTTTCTACTATTTTGTGAAAATTGGGAATTTTATATGAAATAATTTGATTATTAAATTTTGGTGATATAAATGTGTTCTTGGGAGATTTCTAAGCATGCTTATATGTTGAATTGATAAGGAAAACAATTTCTTCTTCATTCTCCAAGAGTGGCAGAACCTATTGATGAATAAAGCCCTAAGTTTTCTTGTTATTCTTTGTGGATTTATGATCTTAAGATGATATTTGATGAGTATTTGGTATGTGGTAGAAATCTCTACCTTGTATATGATATAAGTAAGCTGAAATGAGGAAAAAGTGTTATTGGGTGTGATTACGGCCTGTTTTTCGATCCTTTTCATTTTCCATTGGTGTCTGAGTCCTTCATAAAAGTTGTAGATCTACTTCTTATCTTTCCAACCCATCCTCTTGTATCCAATTTGGATATATATAGCTCAACTTATGGCTAAAACACCTAAACTGACTCTGTTATGACGGGCTACATGCATCACTGACTTGAGTGCCCATTTTGACCACTATAATGATAATATTATGTTCTAAGTTCTTCATGAGAGTTGTTGCCCTGTGTCTTGAGACTTCTCTGGTTTTGAATTGGTTTGATTTGAGTGTCTGGATAAGTAGGAATTTGATAAACATTGGAATTAGTTCTGCTGAATCAGGTCTGGACTAGTGGTCTGTGTTCCTAGCTTTTTTTCACCATCTTACATATTGATCTGGCTGTTGTCCCTTAATAACACTTGTAGTATTTTGTCTTAGCTTTCTAATAAATCAAACTTCACTCAATTTGGAGACACAGAACTCAAGTTATGTCTTAGAAACCCAGCAAAGGTCAAGGTTATATTAATGCTGGAAATTTTCTATGTCTTGAATCATAGGTTTATTTGGATAAAGGTAGGTATGAATCATGTGCGATGAAGTTCTCTTGATTCTTTGTATACTTTAAGATTTATTTGACACAAATAAGACATAAGTTTGAAATGTATTTAAGGTGTATGTTCTTAAAAAAATGGGTATTTAAGGTGTATGTTCTTTGAATTTTGAATAAGGAAAGTATGATGTGATATGATAAGAAATTACTTATGCTACATTTCATTATGACTTTAAGAAAGTTTTAAAAGAAAATGAATTTATGAGAAATTTCCTATATTAAGTAATTATGTTTAAGTATGAAGTTTTTTTTATGAGTTACTTAAGTTCTAAAGTAAGCTTACATGTATGATTTCATGTGATAAGAAATTTTCTATGTTAAGTAACTATGTTTAAGTATGAAATTTTCATGAGCTACTACGTTTTAAAGTAATCGTACATTATGAATTTAAGAAGACTAATGAATAAGACAAGTTTTATGATAAGTGTTATGAATTAAGAATTAAAACAAGGATTTTGGGCTCTCCTATACTTAGTGTGAATTTGATGCGTGATTTGATTTTATTCTGTATGATGAGCATGCTCGGCATTTGCTGCCATTATGATAAGAAGCTATGATCATATGCTAGGCACGTGGGTGTCTTATGTTAGGGCGGACGCGCTCTATATGTTATGAATACGATGGCGACCTAAGGCCATTATGAAAAGGTTGGCGACCTAAGGCCATTATGAAAACCTATCTGCTTCTCTTTCTCATAAGTGTATGCGAGCCCTATGAAAATTATTTGTAAGACAATTAAACAAATGAGATCATATTATTTTAGTAAACCTTACTTTGGAAATTAATGATTATGTTATCAATGAATTTTCAAAGCATGATATTTCAATACATGGTTTTAAAAATAAATAGTATATGTATTGGTATAATAAATGTTCAAGTAATGAATTTATGATTTGAAAGAATTAAATTATTATGTTATTATTTATACGGTTATTTGATATTCTAAGTGACGAACTAAAGTATTTATGGTGATTAAATGTCTAAGTAAAGGATTTATGGTATAAAGAATTAAATTATTTATGTTATTAATTAATAGTGTGTTTGATATTTCTTTTGCTATAAATGGAAATGTATGATGAAATTTAATGATTTTATGATTGGAAATGATTTTATGAAAGTTGTTTTTAAAGGCAATTTATTGCCAAAGAAAAGGTGATATTTGGGCGATTTGTCGCCAAAAAGTGGATTGATTAGTTGAGGCAATTTATTACCAAAACGTCGATTCAAGCAATTTGTCGCTAAAAAGTGGTTATTTGAATTATAGGCAATTTGTTGCCAAAAGCGATTGATCATAGGCAATTTGTTGCCAAAACGTGATTGATTAAACTGTAGGCAATTTGTTGCCAAAAACATGATTGAGTAAGGCTTTTAGCCACAATTATTGATTAATTGGACTTTTAGCCGAACTGTTCGAAATAAAGGCAATTACACCGTAGTTATTAATTAACTAGGCACTTTAGCCAATATGTTCGGAGTTAAGCATTAATACCACGATTATTGATTAACCGGACATTTTAGCCTAAACTTATTTACTTAAAGCAGTTTGCTGCCAAAATGACGATGGTGTGAATGCAGTTATTTAATTAGAATTTAGAGTAGAAGAGAATATGCACAAAATGCTGAAATTAAATGGGCAGAGTTTAGTTATTACCTGAGTTAATCGGCGGCCGCTTCTTAGCTTCAGTTTGAAAATTCCAGATTAAGCTCCTCGTTTGGGGAATACTAATTAAAATTAATATTCAATTAAGTGACCAAATATCACAACAGCAGAGTAATAAAAGCCTAAACTAAATGCAGAAAAGCAGTAGAAGAACCGCAAGGAGCGTAGGAGAGAAGAGAGCGTCCGTCAACACAGACCGAGTCTCTAAAACTGTCGATTCGGGGCTATTTTTATAGGAAAAACCAGGCCGGAGGGTGGGTGCTGCAACCATGGACGGCGGGCGCCGCCGCCGCGGGCGGCGGGCGCCGCCACCCTACCCTGTCCACTTGCTAGTCTATCGTTCTAAAGGCTTTTTCGGGAGTTCCGTACCTCCAAAAAATATTCCGGGACCTGTTGACGCGTAATTTTGTGCCCCCACCTGACCCGGTGATGATAAGAGGATAAGGGATAAGATATCACGATCAACCAGAAGTGTTTGAACCAAAACTTGAATCGAACCGGCCCAAAGGAGTCTGACCCGCGTTAGGGTTGCGTCACGCAGCTATTACCTGCGTGACGGCACTCTTAGTTGCGTCACGCAACTCTAACGAGGCTGACACCTCTGGCGCGCGCCCGTGCAACGGCCTGCACTGTTTGTATGGATACGCGGCAACTGTACGAAAAGTAAGTTGCGTCACACAGCTTATGGTTGCGTTACGCGGGTATAACCTGCGTGACGCGACTATGTTTTGTTGCCCTACTCCTATAAATACGACATTTTGTGCTAAAAACGGGACTTTTTCACTTTTCTCTCATTTTTCTCTAAAAATTCTAAGGTTTTAAGCTAAGTTTTCATTAAACGGCTAGGGTTTTCTTCCCCAAGAACTCAAGTGAGTAAACTTGAGGAAGATCAAGCCATTAACAACTTAGTTTTGAAATAAAAAAGCATAAAAATATAAGAAGAGAAAAAGAGAGAAAGGAAAGAAAGAGAGAAACATTTCGTTCTGTGAAAAACGTGATAACCACACTTTTGGGATTGTGAGACTGTGTTCCTGAGCTAATCAAAATGCATGCAATCCTCAAATCTGAGGGCTAGGTAACCATTTTAACTTTTCTTTTTCATTTCTAGTCTATTACTTCTTAAAAAATCTTATTTTCATAGTATTTAGTTGATCTCTTATTGGTTAGACGTAATTTTGCCCCATTGTTGGACTTTTCTGAGTTGAGTTTAATCATTTTTGACAAAAAGAACACGTAAAAAGAGTAGTTTGAAAGGTAGTTGCGGACCAGAGCAGCCGCGTCACGCAGCTACTACCTGCGTGACGCGACTGTTCATGTCCAAAAGCCCTTAACCTAGAGTGGACCACCCGCATGACGCAGCTGTTCGTGTACTCAGTTTCCATTTTGTTTTTATATTTGTGTCTAATATTTTGCTTTGAATAAATGATCAATATACTTGAGGAATTTAATGAAGTCACGAACAGTTCCGTCACATAGCTAGGAGTTCCGTCACGCGACTGTTCTTCTTAGAACACCTGTGTGACGCAACTGTTCCAATTTCCAGGACAATAACCAGAGTTCCGTCACGCGACTGTTCTTCATAGAACAGCTGCGTGACGCAACTGTTCTTCATAGAACAGCTGCGTGACGCAACTGTTCTAAGTTCCAGAATACAGGACAAGAGCTCCGTCACGCAACTGTTCTTCATAGAACAGCTGCGTGACGCGACTGTCTTCAAGTTCCAGAACACTTTTCTTATTTTGTCTTAATTTCATGTCATTAAGTAGATTTTTAATCTTAATCCGGAAAATGATCAATAATGGGCAAATTAAGTCTTAATCAAACCAAATCGATTAATTCATTGTGATTACAAGATTTTGGGATTTGTTGTTTATTGTTTACTATTGATTATATTATTAAACTCGATTTGTGGCCCGCCTTTAAACCATAAGGCAAGAGCAGGTCTTTAATTATTTTTACTGTATATTGTGGATGAATGGTGGATGTGATGGTTAATTTATGATGAATGCAATGAATGAACCTATTTGGGACGGTTAATTAATTTTCCACATAAGAACTCGGTTCGATTTATTCGAGTTGGGTTTAGTTAAATAATTGGCTTTTCTAAAATAAAACCAATTAGAAATCGTAGGTTAAAAGAGACCGATTTTTCGGGCGTCGACTTCCAACGGGTCGACGTACCCAATTCCCTTACCTAGAACCTCATTGGTTTGTCTGACCAGTTTTTCTAAATAATTTGGCCTTGAATAAAAAATGGGTTAAATGGAGTCATTTAAAAACGGTCCCATTGCCGAAAAAATGGGTGGCGACTCAAAAGATTTTATAAGACCGATTTATCGGCATCGTATATCCAAAAAAGATTTTTATCAACTCTTTTTCAAAACAAACAATAATACAATAATATATAAGATGTTTTCCGAGATCCTTCCGGGGTTTTTGGGATCTCCTTTGGGACGAAAACAGTTTGGCGACCCTGCTGGGGATTTTGCACCCACTAATCCCCGGTTATTTTTAATAAATAATTTAGTGGTTGCAATTAGGAATTGACTCTAAAAAGCCTACTTTTCTAAATAAAATTGGTTAGAAAAGCCGATGGAAAATTTTTAATCGTCCGTATGTGTTTAATTGCTTTCCTTTCCTTTTATAGGATTTTTGCATTCATTCGCATTTCTCTCTTCTCACCTCATTCTACCCATACTACCCTTCGGTACTGGTGTTAAGTTTGATGGTGGATCTACCCTAAACCATGCGATTTAGGTGCATCCATCCGAGAATTAACATTACTACCAATCGCAAGCCTAGTACCTCAAAGTTGCGTCAAAAGGAGTAGGCCCAACAAAGCCCGAATCCTGTTTGCGGAACCCAAACTTTGTTAAGCCCAATAGGACTAAAGCCAATGCATGTAGTTAAAAGCCGTAGTTACTTCCCCTAAGGAAATACCCGGTTCTATTTGCTGTTGTTATGCCGCATTCATTTCTGAGAGTTGATATCGTCAATCTCAAAACCCCCTGTTGGTTGTTGAGATTAGACCATTCATAGGAAACAGATGTCGGAATTTATACCAATGGAATCCGTGTGTGGGAGAAATAAGGTTGGAAGGCATGCATTTCCCAACTCCCGTTCCCCTGTGTGTTATAAATTGTACATATGTTGTGACATTCATGCACCATGTAACACTTTCCTTTTCAGCCATGCATTAATAAGAGCTAATGTTCGGTATGGACATTGGACCTTGATTTTGAGACTGGACTTCAAATTCGTTTTGAATAATAGAATGCAATCACTTATAGCAAATCAATACCCAAAAGAAAAGGGAGATATAAGGGGGTTGCGATTCCTTTGTATTTTTACATTTCTTGTATTATCTGAAAATAAGTGAGAGATTACATAATGTTGTAACAAAATGAAATGACAATCCTGCTTGGGCCATATGTTCCAAGGCAAAAAGTAAGGATATAACAAAATAAAAAAAAATAATAAATACCAAAATAAAATCCCACTCGGAGATTCTTTCGTTCCGAGGCAAAAGTTAGGGATTCGAGAGAAAATGGTTGATCGTAAATCCAAAAGGAACAGTCGACGACAGATAATACCCGAAAAGTTTAAATATAAAATAAGTTATTGACGTGTTATTCGTACCGAATTTTTGGTCCAGTCGTCGAAATAAAGATCTTACTTCCATGTTGGTCTTAGCGCATTAGAAATGCATCTCTCATCCTATATGCCTTCATTTTCACATGCATACATGCAGGACCTACTTTAACTCAGACATTTTTTGTCAGAATTGATCCTTCCCGGGAAACTGCTTCGAGAGCTTGGAACCGACGTCCTGGTCAGCGTCTAGTCAGAACATCCCCGATCCCCGAGTTTATTCCAGTCAGTTCAACGAGCTATTCAAGTTCATCAGATTCAGAACCCGATTCTGATCCAATAGAAATGGCAGATGATATAGGGGATAAGCCCAGATTTTCACAAGCTCAGATAAGAACAATTGTTCAGATTGTGACCGCTGTTCTCGCCTAAGATAGGGCTCAAAACCAAGCTACTCCCGCTTCGAGCAGTCAACCAGCGGTTGAAGAAAGACAAATTCCCGAACCTGTTTCAAACAATCAGGCTTCTGTGGGGAATACTGTCCCTGTTGAGAATGATGTAATCAAGCAACTTGCGGAGCTGAAAGATAAAATCGAGAAAATGTCTGTAGTGAAGGAAAAGGATCCGGTCACCAATTTTCACATAACTGAGTATGTTTCACACCCGACCAGCTCCACCTCATTCAAAACATTCAAGCATACCACGTTTGAAGGAGACAATGATCCCCGTTCTCACTTGTCTGAATTTCTCCGAGTCTCTCAGATGAACCGGTACAATGAGGAAGATGTTTTGCGAGCATTCCCGCAAACATTACATAAGGACTATCGGAGGTGGTACGATGGCCTAGATGAGGAGATTTAGAAGAATTGGATCAAACTACAGACCACTTTTCTCAAGCATTTCAAGACCGATGAGAGCGATGAATTCGGTTTGCGTGATTTGGAGGGCTTGAGACAAGGGAAGGATGAAAGCTTTTCTGACTACTATAGGAGATGGAGAACAAAGCTGTATAGAGTTCAGACAAGGCCAAAGGATAAGGAGTTGATCAGAATCTTCAGTAGGAGCTTGTTGCCCTTCTTCAAGGAAAGGATGTTAACCCAGCCTCTCACTGATTTTGCTTTAGTTCAGAGCGCTGGTTTGAACATTGAGGAGCTGTACAAAGAGGAAAAGAAGAAGAATAGAGGGTTTGGCAACTACCGGACCTCTTATGGTGACAGAAATGCCGGAAGTAGTAATCAGAACCAATCAGGGAGCAGTAATACAGTGGGGGCAGTTAATGAAAGAGCCAGAAGAGAGTTTACCGATTTAGGAAGACCCTTGAGTACAGTGCTAAGATCATGTATCAAGAATGGAGTGCTGTCGAAGCTGCCAGTCGACCCGACTAAGCCCGTGCAAGGGAGATATATGGACCGAAATTATGATTACCATCAGTGCAAGGGGCATTCGACTGACGAATGTTTCAAATTAAGGCACGATATCCAGGATCTGATTGACAGCGGAAAAATTACCAAGCCTTCGGAGAGGAACAAGCCCAGCACTAAGAACAACCCGCTTCCCCAATATCAGTACAACTATCCATCCCGTAAGTCTCAGTCGGGAGGATCGGTCAACGCGACCGGGAGTGGATTACCAGAAGAAGTGGTATTGGCAGAAGCTGAATGGGAAGAGCGGATGTGCACAATGTTGAACATATGGGATGACTGCAGTAGTGATGAGGAAGGGAAGATGCCCGTAAAGATAGAAATTGAGAAAAGCATCACGGTGAAGGTGGGTGATGTACCAGAAGATGAGGATGAACAACTCCAGCTTGCAATTCAAAAGAGCTTAGCCGACCAAGAAGAATAATGGTATTATAGCAATGAGGAGGACGTGAATGAGGAAGGCGTCCAGAGCTTAACCCGCAGTGGGCGAGTATACAATCCCGAGAGCGATGTACAGGCTAAGGGAAAAGAGGTTGCTGCTGATGTAACAAAGAAGAAAGTAACAGAGAAAGACGGCGAGGAGCCAAAACAGAAAAAGAAAGAGGAGGAGGTAGTGAAAGGGCACAAAAAGACTGTCGAGGTTGGAGAAAGCAGTCAGAATAGGGTACCTAGTGGGGTGACCGCCAGTTCGGTACTGAGTCAGTTGCAAAGAACAAGAGCAGATATTTCGATATGGGACTTGCTAATAGCATCTAAGGAGCATAGAGAAGCTTTACGTGAAGCCATGACTTTTGTCAGAGTGCCGGCTCGGATTCAAAGTGTTGATATGATCAACGTGCTACAGCGAAGAATAGGCGAGGTCACTTTCTTTTACTCGGACCTCCCACCAGAAGGAAGAAACCACTGTAAGCCATTGTACATCCAGATCGCCGTCAATGGACGTGATACCCGGAACATGATGGTGGATAACGGATCAGCACTGTGCGTATGCCCGTTGAAGATGCTATCTAAGTTTAAAATCGAAGAGTCAGAACTTGAGCCATCAAATATGGTGGTCAAAGCTTATGACAACACCATGAGGAATGCAAAAGGAACTTTTAAAGCAAAGATATCCACAGGGGCCGTGGAAAGCTGGGTAGACGTGGTTGTGCTTGACATCTTAGCCAACTATGCTCTTTTGTTGGGAAGACCCTGGCTCCATCCTTTAGGTGCAGTTCCGTCCACCCTGCACAGAAAAGTAAAAATTCCATGGGGTACAGATGTGGTGACAGTCAACGCGCAAGAGGATCTGAATGTGGCAACAGTGGAAGGCTTAGAGTTGGCGGTACCATTATCGGGTTTTCAGGTGGCAGTGATTGATGCGCCCACCACCTAGAGCAAGAGTGCAGTGATTAGAATGAGTCCTTTCTCAAGGAAGATGATGAAGAACATGCATTGGCAGTATGGCAAAGGTTTAGGTCGAGAGTTGCAAGGAATGTTTGAACCTCTCTCATCAGCATTTGGTCAGCAAGACAAGCGCGGATTGGGATATTCTGAAAATAGAAAGAAGGAAAGGTATGAGATTCGGTCTCCGGTCAGAGGGTCAAATTTGAATCATATCTTTTTTGTTCCACAAGCCGAAGGAGAATTTCAGAGTAGGGGGAAGACCTACCCCGGCCTGGAGATATTCATGACCGACTATGAGGAGAAGCTGATCAAGTCGCCCGAACCTTCCTTGGAACAGCTGGTGGATGGAACTGAGTTTATGGTGGGTATGACAGAAGCAAACACTGAATCTGAGTGGTCAAAGAAGATATCTGAGTTTGAAGACTCTTTGGGGATTGGGGATGAAGCTTCCAAGCTGGTGCAAGAGCAGAAGGCCAAGGCACGGATCCTCCAGTCGGTTCTAGCTGCTGAAGATGCCGAAGAGGTAGAGAGGAAGGTATTGAAGATGACGCCGGTGGAAGAGAAAGTGGAAGCTACCCCGGAAGAAGAAGAAGGTGCAGACGCCGATGAACTAATCCAGGCAATAAAGAACACTTGTAATGAATGTATTGAATAGGCAATTAATCCTGTATTTTGTTTTTTTGATGTTTGTTTTGAGAACAATATGGATGGTTTTCCTCTCTTATTTCAATCAATGGAAGTGAACTTTGACTACTTGTTTTCTTGTTTTCCTAATTGTCATGTTCATGGCATTGATTATACCACACGCATATTTGACATAAATGCATTACATCATTTTGCATTTAACTTAAGCACCACTGAAGATCCTAAAATAATCGAAATCGGATCAGACTTTAAACCTGAGCTCAGACAAGATCTTCAAGAATGTATTAGAAAAAATTCAGAGGTATTTGCCTGGAGCTATGCGGATATGCCAGGGATCAACAGATCAATAGCAGAGCACTTCATCCCTACTGATCCGAGTGTTAAGCCCAGTAAAGCAGAAAAGGAGAAGGGTCAGACTAGAGTGGCAGGATAAGATCAAAGCTGAATTCCAGAAGCAGTTGGATGCAGGATTCTTGGAAGTAGTTCACTATCCAGAATGGTTGGCAAATATAGTCCCGGTGCTGAAGAAAGACGGGAGGATAAGGGTCTGTGTCGACTATAGGGACCTGAACAAAGCCTCGCCTAAGGATGACTTTCCACTTCCGCACATAGATGTTTTGATCGACAGTGCTGCTGGAATGGGATGTTATTCTATCATGGACGAATTCTCCGGATACAACCAAATACTGATGGCTTTAGTGGACAAGCACAAGACGGCCTTCACCACGGATTTCAGAACGTTTTGCTATAGAGTAATGCCATTTGGATTAAAGAACGCCGGGGTAACATACCAGAGGATGGCTACAACGTTATTTCATGATATGATCCATAAAGGGCTAGAAGTATATGTGGATTACATGGTGATCATGACAAAAACACAGGAAGAACACGCAGAGATGTTGGAAAAGTTCTTTGCACGGGTCAAGCAGTATAACTTGAGACTCAATCCCAAGAAGTGCGTATTCGGAGTAACGAAAGGGAAGTTGTTAGGTTTTGTTGTGGGACCTAACTGGATTGAGGTTGACCCCGACAAAATAAAAGCCATTCAGGATATGGAATCGCCAAGAACAGAACGTCAGGTGAGAAGCTTCTTGGGTAAAATTCAGTACATCAGCAGGTTTATTTCGAGATTATCCATCACCTGTGCTCCAATTTTCAAGCTACTGAAGAAGAATTAGCCAGTCAAGTGGAACGAGGATTGCCAGAAAGCCTTTGACCGCATAAAGAAATACTTGATGAATCCACCGGTGCTGAGTTCACCAAGACCAGGAGAACCTCTGATCTTATATCTATCTGTAGAAGATGCAGGAGTTGGAGCAATGTTGGTACAGCCGGACGCCGCTGGAGTAGAAAAGGCCATTTACTATATTAGCAAGAAACTACTGCCTATAGAGGAGATGTACAACTTGGTGGAGAAAACATGCATGGCAGTAATGTGGTCGATAAAGAAGTTGAGGCCTTACTTCGATTCCTTCAGGGTCACTTTTGTCTACAAAATTGATCCTCTGAAGTATTTGCAGAGAACGCCTACTCTAGAGGGACGGTTGTCTAAGTGGTTAATTCAGATGTCTAGCGTGGATGCAGAATTTGTAACGAAGAAAATGGTCAAAGGTCGGGCTGTAGCAGAATTCTTGGCAGAGAATCCAATTACAAGTGATGAACCTTGGGAATTGGAGTTTCCAGATGAGCACTTACTATGTATCGAAACAGGGGCTTCGAAATTATACTTTGATGGATCAGCCAACAGAAATGGAGCCAAAGCTAGTATTGTAATTGAAGCACCTAATGGTGAGGTTGCCACGATGTGCAAGAGACTGTTGTTCCCGGTCACTAACAACATGGCTGAATATGAAGCATGCATCATGGGAATGGAAGCTATCCTTGCATCCGGCGCTAAGGAGGTCGAGGTAATATGAGATTCGTTACTGGTTATTGAACATGCCAACGAGAGATGGAATGTAGAGTAAGAAAGACTGAAGCCCTATGTCGAGCACTTGTTGAAGAAGGTAGCACTATTCGACAAGATCACTTTCACTCACATAGGAAGAACCTATAACAGAATTCCAGATGCCTTGGCAAATTTAGCATCGGCTTGGCAGGATTTGAGTAAAGTTCTGAAAAAGCCATTTATCATTACCACAGCCAATATCCCATGCTATAAAGAACATTTTGTGAACCAGGTATAGTCGAAGGAAGAACCATGGTTTACGGATATTCTGAGGTATATGAAAGACGGTACTTTTTCTGATGATGCTACCAAAGAAGACCGTGCAGTTCTCAGAAAAATGGCCTTGAATTATGTTCTAGCCGATGGTGAACTCTATAGAAGAGCTTGGGATGGGATGTTGCTGAGATGCGTGAGTAAGAAAGAGGGAGAAGACATAATGAGGAAGGTGCATGAAGGAGTTTGCGGTACTCATCTAAGCGGCATGAGCCTAGCAAGAAAAATCATGAGGCAGGGTTATTTCTGGATGCAGATGGAAGGTGACTGTGTTCAGTATGTACATCATTGCAAAGCTTGCCAATATCATGACAATAAAAGCCACTTACCTGCTGTTTAACTCCATCCGACAACTCCTTCTTGGCCTTTTTCTGCATGGGGTATAGACGTCATCGGCAAAATCTTGCCAGCAGCATCGAACGGCCATCAGTATATCTTGGTTGCAGTTGACTACTTCTCTAGATGGATTGAGGCTCAATCTTACAAAATCTTAACCGCCAAACATGTTGCTAGATTCATTGAACAGAACATTTTCTGTCGCTATGGTGTTCCCCATCACATAGTTACAGATAATGGTTCTCATTTTCAAGCAGATGTTGGCCAATTGCTTTATAGATATAAGGTTGAGCATCACCATTTTTCTCCTTATCGCCCTCAGGCTAATGGCACAGTAGAAGCTGTGAATAAGGAGATCAAAAGAATCCTGTCGAAGATGTGTGAAAGGTACAGAAGCTGGGCTGAGAAACTTCCTTTCGCGCTCTGGGGGCATCGCACTACATTCAAATCAGTAAATGGAGCCTCTCCTTTCGAACTTGTTTATGGAATGGAGGCAGTGTTACCAATAGAGCTCGAAAAGAAGTCTCTTAGGGTTTTGGTGGAAGCTGGTCTGACCGAAGAAGAATGGGTCAAGAAGAGATATGAAGATTTGGTGCTCTTAGACGGAAAAAGACTGAATGCTCGATTCCAGGATCAGATGAGAAAAAGAAGAATTGCTCGTTTCTACAATAAACGGGTACATCTAAGGGCATTAAAGAACGGAGATTTGGTTTTGATCAGATTATTGGATCACGAAGCCTAGAATCATCCTGGTGGGAAATTTAAACCCAACTGGCATGGACCGTTCAGAGTTCATAAGTTATTAGCAAAAGGCGCCGCTGAATTAGTCACCATGGAAGGAGAGCCTATCAACCGAATTGTCAATCAGGATCAAATGAAAAGATTTTATGCTTGAAATGATGATTTCGATTAGAAAAAAAAAAAAAGAAAAAAATTTAGCTAAGTTGAAAACCCGAAAGGGCGACTTAGGCAAGAATTAAGCTCGCTAGGTTGAAAACCCGAAAGGGCGGCCTAGGCAAAAGTTAGAGCATGAATAAAAATGATAATAAAACAAAATTTTCGGGATCAACGTGTGGTGCTTAGTTTAAATGCAGAATCCATGCCATGCGTTCGTGATAAATTTGTGATTGGTTACTCAACGCCATCAACTCGACTTGAAGGAGAATTGGAGATCGAATAGTTAGAACAAATGACCATTGTATTAAAATAAATTCTTTTTACTTCTGTATAATGTTAAAAAGAAGTAAGATTAATAAAGGATTTGAATTTCAAAATTTTTCTTTTTATTCTGGGGTTTTGGTCGAAGAATGCAAGACCTTCCTCTCTGCTTATATGATCAAAGATCGACTCATTTGGTTTAAAATGTTCCGGCTGTTGGTCCTGGCTAAACAATGAACTCTTTTAAGACATTGATTAGAGGGACGAGCATCATTTTCTCAATGATTTCCCCGGAAAGATCAATATAAAACCATGAATAAACCTTAGTACTTATATAGGTTCATGCATACATAAAGAAGTTACATTTGTTATTTTTGTTCGATTTGTGCAGGTAATAAAACAGTCACCCCATTCTTAGTTATTTCCCAGTGTAAGCTTTTATCTTTATAGAATAATCTCTTTCTTATGAGCTTTCATTTATTAACCCAAGGGCAGGAGGCCCAAATAACTAACGCAACAAGTAATTTCGAAAGAAAAAAGTTTGTTGTCTGTTGTTGATTCATGTGTGCAGAAAACAGGAATTAATAAAGACAGGATCATCGGGATCATTAACTAAAAGGAGAGCAGATACATTCAAATAAAAGCTCATGGCCTGAGTACAAAAGAAAAGCAACAAACAACAATTTATTCTAGTGGGGCCTATCAGCAGAGGCCAATTTTCACTGAGCATGACATCATTATGGGGTAAAGAACCAGTTGGCATATGCGGATGTCACGGTATCCTGCATCGTTCCTTCATCTAAATACATGGTGTTCCGATTTTGCCAACGGTCAGCCAAATTGGTCAACAGATGTGGTGTTATCAGACCACTCTCGAAGTTATGGACTCTGGGAACACGCTATATCATCCCATACTGACGGCTGATCCTATCTGGGAAATAGGCCATGGAACGGTCTAGACTGGCATACAACACATAATTGAGATTCATACTTCCAGTCGTGACCAGTCTAATCCTCCACCAAGGACAAGTCCACCGAATTGTAGGGTTACCCCCAAAATCGAAGCGTCTCTGAGACCGAGATTGAAAGATGGCAGCCCCATAGGTTGGAATTAAGCGAGTTGGAACTGGGGGAATCAGGCTTAATTTGTCCAGAGCCTAGGCTTGCAATAGCAGTGGACAACCGCGATGATGAACATTGAAGTTGGTGATGTGAAGGGCAATATCCCTGACCCAACACATTGTTTCTCCCATGATCATCATAAAGACAGTACGATGGTACAATTGCATATCACGAACAATGGTCAGAAGTCGGAAATCTCCAATTCCGGGTTGACGATTCTTCATGGCATACACATTCAACAGCAAGAAGCAGCAAGCTCGGATCCAAGAGAGATCTAGATCAATGGACAAAACCCTGTTCAGGAAAGGTTCCAAGGGAAGGCCTTGATCCACGTTTATGCCATCAGGAAGGTAAACCGGGCACAAGGCCGCAATCTCAGCTAGATCATACTTAGGACCTGGGGGTAAAGCCGGAGTCTCGTCTTGATCAGGATGATGATCCATCACGGCACACATCTCCTCGTAGGTCGGAGTTACTTCAAAGTCTTCAAACCGAAAAACCATGGTGTTAGGATTAAAATGAGTAACGAGCCAAGACAAGAAACCATAGTCAGGTTTTAAATCTTTGAAATATTTCAGCCAAACGAGTTGGTTCATAGGAGGAATTTGCCATAGATCGTCGCGGATGGATTGGACGAAAGATGAGACTTAGTTTTTGAAGGCCATGAAAAAGGATTATCTAAGAAACTGATCTGCTTTGAATGCTGGATATGAAGGAGATGTGAAGTGAAACCCCCCCCCTCCCCCATTTATATAGAAGGGTAAAGGGATCGACGAGCGAAGCATTGTCATTATTCGACTTGATGTCCGCTGTCAAGGGTAGTTGGAAAGGTATTCATGTATGGACTGCTTGGGTTGGTGAGCATTTAAACCCGCATTAATCAATAAGAAGGACGGTTTGTATAATAAGGAGGTTGAATCTTTATGACCGCGTTAATCGCCCTGTCAGGTAAGTACTACGATCCACTGTTATTTAGTAATTGATTTTTGTAGTATTTCGTTTTAAATCCATTATTTTATTCTTTCTTTATTTCATTTTATTTCATTTATTCATTTACAATAAATCGGTCCATGGACCACTAACAGGTGGACCGCTTTTGTAAATAAATGGGACACCGTTTTTTCGTGTTTTTGTATTTGTGTTTTATTTTTGCAGGAATAAGACTTCACAGTTATAAAACATAAACACATACGACAATGTAATAAAAGCAAAATATTATAGAAATATAAATAATATCATGAAAAATAATGATATAACTGTACAGTCATCCTAAAAATAATAAAATAATATAAAACTACTAAATGTTCAAAATATTCAAAATATTCCAAAATGGCTGAGATGCGGAGCAGGACTACCGCTGCCTATGGCTCTGACCAGCAGTCGCCTGAGGGGGTGGAGACGGTGGAGCATCATCGAAAGAAGAGCCGTCCTCATCCTCCTCGGAGGAGTCGAGCGGGATGCCCTCAACCTCCAGCCTCGTCCGAAGCTGGTCTACCTCCGCCTGGAGTCGGCTCACAGCGCTAGACTGACGAGACTGATGCCTCCGCAGCCTACCGATCTCTAGGTCCTGTAGAACGAAGATGTGTAAGGAAAGATAAAAAAATAATAATAATAAGGAAGAAGCATAAGACGCAAGAAGGCTATACTTACTCGCTCATGCCGCTCGGAGTAGAGCCGACCGATGTAGGATCGGGCAAACCCGAACTGCTGGCAAATCTCTTGGTACCTCTAGGCCGGCACCTGCAAATAAGAAAAATCCATTAAAAGGCTATTCAGGTAAAGTGCTCTTAACTTTGTAAATTCAGTTTATAACTTACATGTGTAGTATGCTCAAGGTCCAGCTGCACCGGGGGAGGAGCCTACCAAAGATCAGCAGGAATGATGATGCTCGATCCCAAGCTTAGACCAGGGTCCAGCACCACCTCCATGCCCGGTGGGAACGGGACGTCACCCAATACTACACCGGCCGGTCCAGCCGGAGCAGCCGCAGCACCCACCCCAGCCGCTGCCTCCGCCCTGTAGTGAGCCGCAGTCTTATGCGTCTTCCGCTCCTGCATTAAGTTACAGAGGAAGTAATGGTATCAGTGATCTGAAACAATGAAAATAATAATGAAAGTAAATAAGACCGAAGATCATAAAAGTCACCTGAGTGTACTCGAGAATCTCGGGAAGCCGCGCCTGCATCCGAGATGAGAAGTAGGTGGGGAAATCACCGACGGACAGAAAATCATTCACCGAGAAGCCCCTGTACTCCGCCTCCAGATCCTCCTGGGTCAAGCCCTCTAGGAGATACATGTGACGAGGAGGGGCATGAGGCACCTGCCGCTATGCTGGAGCTATCGGGGTGTCGTAAACCCTCTCTCCGAGGAAGTACCAATCAGCCCAGAACCCCCGCATCAGCAGCCTCGATCAGGTGTGCAACTCAGCCACCTCCCGGCCCAGGTAGGTCCTGCAAGCCTCGCAGTCCCATGGAGTCAGGAAAAGCTGCAAAAGAATAAGAAATCAGTGATTGTTGTGCATAAAAAAAAGAGAAGGGGAGAAAGCTAAGCTAAATGTTCAGAGATTCTTTTTGTACTTACGTCGGACAGCTCCCGGTCGTTAAGGAAGCTCCTCCAGTACTCAGGATCCTCGCCACTGGCATAAGTATGATGACAGTGGGCCAGATAACGAGGGATCCTCCGAGACTCGGCAGGAGAGTCATGGCTCGGACCACCCGAATGGATACGGTACTCGTATGACCATACCTGCAACAGAGAAAGAAATGATATCAGTTGGTTGAACAGTTGAGAATGACAAAGAAGAAGCTGAAGAGTGAAAGAATGTTACCTCCAGAGGCCGGATGAACAGCTAGTTTGACTCACCACTACCACGGGTCCAGACATCCAGACCGTGATAGAGATGAGCCAAAGCTAGCGTGGCCCAGTCGAAGGACCCGACCTGGCTCAAATTCCTCAGACATGCCAGCACCACCGGGTCTCCCTTATTCTGAGAGGTGCATAGCAGTTGGGATGATATAATGTAGAAGAGGAAGGACCGAGCAGCCTGGTCCCTCTCCTCCCGAGTGTAGGCAGGAGCAGCAGGTCGGGCCTCTACCGTAACTCCCTCCAAGCAGCCAGCCTGGTCCTGATCCTCTCGGCCCAGAACCGGAAGACCACCTCATAAGACACGCATCCCTGCGCGGTGTACCTAGTCTGTGTGGTCACACCGAGCAGAGAGCGGACTAGCTGAGCTCCGAGAGCAGACGTCTGGTACCGAGCATCCAGCGGGGGAACTGGACTGGTGAAGCGAAGACCGGTGATGGCAGCATAGTCTACGGGCGTCAGGGTCATCTCGCTAAACCCGAAGACGAATGTGTGCGTACAGTCGTTCCACCGCTCCATCAATGCATATCGCATAGCGGGTGGAAAACAAGGCTGTGTGCGGCGTAATCCTGCAGCATAATCCCCGAAGCCTGCAGCGACGACCCGAGCTCGCATGGGCGGGTCCAGCAAATCCCAGAAAGTGGAGGCATCAGTGGCTGATCCACCCGAGCGGGCCTTGCCCAAATCAACCTGTAAGAAAAATTTCCAATTTCAATAAATATAGCACTAACAATTATTCATTTTCTTCTATGGCAGGAAAAATAAAAATCCAAATCTCGGTTCGAACCGTAGCTGCGCCACGCCACTCTACAGCTGCGTCACGCGTCTACACAGTTGCGTCACGCAACTTTGCCCAAGTTGTGCACCTTGAAGCACAGCTGCGTCGCGCACCTCACCACCTATGCCACGCCACTCTACAGCTGCGTCACGCAACTGTTTGAAGTTTGTTGCCCTAAGAACAGATGCGCCACGCAACTACGCAGCTGCACCACGCATCTCGACAGTTGCGTCACGCAACTGCTCAAGGCTCTGCCTCGTTTACGAACAGTCGCGTCACGCAACTGTTCTTCCAAAGGACAGCTGCGTGACGCAACTGTCGAAGGTACGCAGTGCTTTAATTTATGCCTAATTTCACTATATTTGTGTTGTTCTCATGCAATTTTCAGGGCAAAATCAAGTCGCCTAGAGATACCAACAAGCAAGCATCAATAAATCAAGTTCTAACACAATAAAATGGGATAAAATCCTAAGTTCAAGGCAAGCTAGGGTTTTCTGGCGCCTCGAACAGTTGCGTCACGCAACTGTTCACACAAGAACAGCTGCGTCACGCAACTGTTCACGCAGGAACAGCCGCACCACGCAACCCCTACCTGCGTGACGCGACTGTTGACGCACGCACAAACTACAAAATCAGTCATATCACTACAGCTACGGATCAAAAGCGGTAAAATCGAAGAAAATTTTTACTTACCTCAGCCTGAAAGCCGCGCATCCGGCTCGTCTCATATCTCACCGGGAACTCAGTGCCCGGCAACGGAAGGAGCTGCAACGGTCGCGTCCCGGGGGTCAGTGGGTTTCGCCTCACCGGTACCGGCTCGCCGTCGAAGGTCGGAACGTTCGGTAGCGCTCCGAGGGTCTCCATCTCCGGAGTGTAAGCGGAAGCGGGGATTTCTGAGATCTGTGACATCGTTTTCAGTTGAAAAATTCAGAGAGTTTTTAAGTGCTTAGGGTTTGTGAATAAGTGAAAATGAATCGGTTAAGAAAGCAGTTACTTATAGTAAGCGGCTGGGCCCAAGCCCACTTCTCCAAGCCCAAAAAGCAACGGGCCCATTATCTTATTTCAATCCCAATAAGCCCATGCGGAACGTTTAAAAGCCCACGACGGTCCACTTCAGCAATTTGATGTCGATGTGCGGCTCGTACATTTCAGCAATTTTTGTCTACTCACCGCACAAGGGGCAGAAACACCAAATTGCTCAGATTACATTTAGGTCAGTTTTCTTTCAACCACTATATCATAAAGGGTATACTTGAAAATGCAGATAACAAATTTTTATCTTTTATGCCGAAATTTTTGCTAAATTTTTTGCAAAATGATTAAAATATGCCTATAAAAGGGGATATTTTTTGTCCTAGGTCGGAATTCCGGACTGGGGGCAAAAGTATAATCTTTTGCCTTAATGTGAATCTTTTTTTTATAATCAATGCATGGGAACATGTGATGTTCCAATATTTTTCTAATAAAAGGCAAGGTTCGTTTGCACACGGATATTGCTCTTTTTCTTGTGAACAATTTTTCAGGCCAACAGGTGATGGTTTTTCGAAGCCGATAGGTCTTACTGATTAGTGATGGTGCATTGCGAAGCTAGTCAGAACAATTTCAAAGCAGTGATGATGTATTATGAAGCTGTTTGAAATCTCTCCCCCAGTCAATGATGATGAATTGCGAAGTTGACCAGGGTAAAACCGACATCTTTCAGGCCGATCAAACCGAGCCTCGAGGATGCCTTTTCTAAACCGACTGGAGCCGACAAAGCCGATCAAACCGAGCTGAGTAGGTGGCTAGATCAAAGCCCTTCAAGCCGATCAAACCGAGCTTTGAAGACTTTTTCATCAAACCAACATCTTTCGGGCCTATCAAACCGAGCCTCGAGGATGCCTTTTCTAAACTGACTGGAGCCGACAAAGCTGATCAAACCGAGCTGAGTAGGTGGCCAGATCAAAGCCCTTCAAGCCAATCAAACCGAGCTTTGAAGGTATCTTCGTTAAATCAATTTTGTTATTAATCCGACTGGAAGCCGACAAAGCCGATCAAACCGAGCTGAGAAGGTGTCCAGATGATTAATTCAGCATCTTTCCAAGCCGATCAAACCGAGCGTCGGGAGTGATTGCCAGATAGAAGGCGCGTCAATAGACCACTTTAACATTAATTGTTTACACAATTAATGATAAAGTGGGGGGGCAAACTGTTGACGCGTAATTTTGTGCCCCCACCTGACCCGGTGATGATAAGAGGATAAGGGATAAGATATCACGATCAACCAGAAGTGTTTGAACCAAAATTTGAATCGAACTAGCCCAAAGGAGTCTAACCCGCATTAGGGTTGCATCACGCAGCTATTACCTGTGTGACGACACTCTTAGTTGCGTCACGCAACTCTAACGAGGCTAACACCTCTGGCGTGCGCCCGTGCAACGGCTTGCACTGTTTGTATGGATACGCGGCAACTATATGAAAAGTAAGCTGCGTCACGCAGCTTATGGTTGCGTTACGCGGGTATAACCTGCGTGACGCGACTATGTTCTGTTGCCCTACCCATATAAATACGACATTTTGAGTTAAAAACGGGACTTTTTCACTTTTCTCTCATTTTTCTCTAAAAATTCTAAGGTTTTAAGCTAAGTTTTCATTAAACGGCTAGGGTTTTCTTCCCCAAGAACTCAAGTGAGTAAACTTGAGGAAGATCAAGCCATTAACAACTTAGTTTTGAAATAAAAAAGCATAAAAAATATAAGAAGAGAAAAAGAGAGAAAGGAAAGAAAGAGAGAAACATTTCGTTCTGTGAAAAACGTGATAACCACACTTCTGGGATTGTGAGACTGTGTTCCTGAGCTAATAAAAGTGCATGCAATCCTCAAATCTGAGGGCTAGGTAACCATTTTAACTTTTCTTTTTCATTTCTAGTCTATTACTTCTTAAAAATCTTATTTTCATAGTATTTAGTTGATCTGTTATTGGTTAGACGTAATTTTGCCCCATTGTTGGACTTTTCTGAGTTGAGTTTAATCATTTTTGACAAAAAGAACACGTAAAAAGAGTAGTTTGAAAGGTAGTTGTGGACCAGAGCAGCCGCGTCACGCAGCTACTACCTGCGTGACGCGACTGTTCATGTCCAAAAGCCCTTAACCTGGAGTGGACCACCCGCGTGACGCAGCTGTTCATGTACTCAGTTTCCATTTTGTTTTTATATTTGTGTCTAATATTTTGCTTTGAATAAAGGATCAATATACCTGAAGATTTTAATAAAGTCACGAACAGTTCCGTCACGTAGCTAGGAGTTCCGTCACGCGACTGTTCTTCTTAGAACAGCTGCGTGACGCATCTGTTCCAATTTCCAGGACAATAACCAGAGTTCCGTCACGCGACTGTTCTTCATAGAACAGCTGCGTGATGCAACTGTTCTAAGTTCCAGAATAAAGGACAAGAGCTCCGTCACGCGACTGTTCTTCATAGAACAGCTGCGTGACGCGACTGTCTTCAAGTTCCAGAACACTTTTCTTATTTTGTCTTAATTTCATGTCATTAAGTAGATTTTTAATCTTAATCCGGAAAATGATCAATAATGGGCAAATTAAGTCTTAATCAAACCAAATCGATTAATTCATTGTGATTACAAGATTTTGGGATTTGTTGTTTATTGTTTACTATTGATTATATTATTAAACTCGGTTTGTGGCCCGCCTTTAACCATAAGGCAAGAGCAGGTCTTTAATTATTTTTACTGTATATTGTGGATGAATGGTGGATGTGATGGTTAATTTATGATGAATGCAATGAATGAACCTATTTGGGACGGTTAATTAATTTTCCACATAAGAACTCGGTTCGATTTATTCGGGTTGGGTTTTGGTTAAATAATTGGCTTTTCTAAAATAAAACCAATTAGAAATCGTAGGTTAAAAGAGGCCGGTTTTCCGGGCGTCGACTTCCAACGGGCCGACGTACCCAATTCCCTTACCCAGAACCTCATTGGTTCGTCTGACCAGTTTTTCTAAATAATTTGGCTTTGAATAAAAAATGGGTTAAATGGAGTCATTTAAAAACGGTCCCATTGCCGAAAAAATGGGTGGCGACTCAAAAGATTTTATAAGACCGATTTATCGGCATCGTATATCCAAAAAAGATTTTTATCAACTCTTTTTCAAAACAAACAATAATACAATAATATAAAAGATGTTTTCCGAGATCCTTCCGGGGTTTTTGGGATCTCCTTTGGGACGAAAACAGGACCAGTTCCGCGATCCTCGTAATTTTTCGGACGTTTCAAGTACCATATTGGCATACTTTCAGTGAACTTTTCGAATGGCCTCGGTCCGGCCGGATTATTTGCAGTCTGAGAAAACAGGCTTTTTGAGCCTCAAAATTTGAGTATTCACAGTTGCCCCCCACCGGCAACCATAAAAATGATTTATGGGAGTCGGTGGTTGTCTGAAAAACAAATTTTGAAGGCGAAAATCGGACGCGTCCAGAAGACCCGCCTTTTGGCTATTTTCCTTATAAATAGCTGAAGTTTCACTTTTACATTCATTTTTAACTTTCAAACTCAAAGATTTCTCTCAAATCCTCTCAACTTCCTCATCATTTTTCTCAATGACTTCTTCGGGTCACAGCAGCGACGAGGATTTTCTGGAGTCTTTGGGAATTTCCCTAGACACCGATCTTACAGCGGACGCAGACACCCACGCTTCCGTGACTGGTATCTATGCCCAGGTAAGTTTACTTTTTCCCCTTTATTATTATTATTTCATTTTTTTTTTTTTTTTGCATTTTACTGTTTTATTGGCATGCATGCTAGGGTAGAACTAAGATATTATCCTTAGTAAGGAACCAAGGAATAACTCTTAGATTGATTTACCTTTTAGGACCCCTATATTAGATTGGATGTGGGTGAGACCTCTCTGGCCGAAATTCCGGTCGAGATATTCGACCACAACAACCCAGTTGGAGCGATTATTAGCCCGTCCCATCTGGACTACCTGAGGCATTTTGACGTGGGTCGGAGCAGCCACAAAGAATTACTGGGTGCTTTGGTCGAGAGATGGTGGGACACCACCAATACCTTCCACTTTTCTTGGGGCGAGTTGACAATGACCCCCCACAGACTTTTCTGTGATCTCTAGGATCCCCTTTGGCACTCGGGCGATCGAGTTATATAATGACTGGAGGACAGAGATCTCCCCGGACCGGATGGTGGAGCTGATCGGGATAGACCTGCCTCGGATTGTGGGGCCAAGTTCTTCTACACCAGTTTTGAGCGTTTCCAGATGCTGGCTGTCCCTCCAAGCCCCTGATATATATGCTAGATTCAGACAAGAAGACCTGACGGCTACCCAGGTGGCCAGATTCACATTGCTGCTGCTTTTTGCTTCGACCTTCTGGTCCAACAGGAAGGAAAAATTCAATCCTTCCATTTTGAAAAGCTTGGAAGATCTGGCCCACCTTCAGGAGTATGATTGGGCCGGGGCTATTTTGAGCCGCATGTATGACGACATGTGCGATCTGAGCCGGCACCACTGTAAAGTCAGTGGGACTTACTACTTTTGGGAGGTAATGTAAAGAACATTCCCCTTTTTGCGTCTTTCTATTTGTTATTCCTGATTTTTCCTCATTGATTCTTATTTCTCTTTTTTTTTTTTTTTCGCAGACTTGGGCATTCGAGTACTTCCCATATACTCGCCCGGAGCTCATTCGTGCTGATCTTGGGCTGGGACTGGTGCCTTTGGCTTGGAGATGGTACCGATCAAACCTTCATACCATTCAGCGCAAAAAATCGCTGAGGGATCTAAGGACCTTTTTTGACATTTGCACTCTAGAGCAGGTAAGTGCTTAGCAATTCTTAAATTAAATAAAAAGGATTTATTAACACATTTGCATCTTTCATAGGTTGAGGTGGGGGGGATGACTGCCAGTCTACAGAGTTGGATTCAGGCCGATCCCCACTTCCAGCGATCGGATGCCTTGTCTCGGCGGAGAGTTATCCTGTCGCACCCCGTCTTGAGACAATATTACTTGGGCGAGAGAGTAGACCTTCAGATAAGAGGCTGCCGTTCTGTCCCTTATCCCCCTCCCGAGGACATGCGAGCGGGCAAGCAGATGACGCTCACCGATGCTCATACTGAGGGTGTTCCACATGTGGAGTTCATCCTGGGGGGAGATTACGACGAGTTCTACAGGGTCTATTTGATGCAGCCAATTGGATCTCGGCTTGATAGTATTCAGAGATCGGCACCTTCCCAGCCCCTTGACACCAATTCTTCTCGGGCTTCGGGTCCCTCGACTAGGACTCCAAAGAGGAGGCCTTCGACCGATCCTTCTTCTTCCACTCCGGTTGAGGGTCCATCTCGGGCTGGGCCTAGCCGTTCGACAGGTCCTTTCAGGGCTCCCCATGCCGTCACAGATGCTACTGGGCCTCTTCACCCAGATCTGGCCAACTTACATCTTCCGTACAGCATCTCTTATCATACTCCGGACGGTACCTTAGCTTTTCGGGAGGTTTCCATGGCTAATGTGAATCGTTGGAATCTCCCTTCCGACTCCATTAATGAGGTAATGGCTGATAAATCTTTCACAAAAAGGATTCGTAAAAGATTTAATATTGACTTGTGTTTCCTGCATGATTTCCAGGTTCCTGACGGCTTGGTTAGTCAGATGATGGAGTTGATTCTCGGGATGGAGCAGGAGCTTTCTTCGGCCTGGACTCTGAGGGCCTTTGATAATCAGAGGAGGAGGAGACCCCGTCGCTGATGCCGTTGCTGCCAGATTTTTTCCTGTTGTTGTTTGTATTTTTTTTCCTTGCCTGTATTTCTGTACTGTACTTTGACTGCACCTGCACTTGGTTAGTACTGAAAATTTTATATGTATGCATGATTATCCATTTTGATTTGTAAAAAAAATGGGATTTTTTTTTCAATTTCAATTTTCAATTTCTGATCTTTTTTCTGATTTTTTTCCCTTATTTTTTCTATTTTTTCTTGAATATTATTTTTTTGAAAATTATTTTGTGAAAAACTCTTTTATTATTATTTTTTCCAAAAATTATTTCGTGTACTTTAACTAGAAAAAAATGCTCGAGGAACCACAGAAGAAACTTAAAAAAACAAAAAGCAGGATGAGCAACAGCCGAAGCCACCAAGGTGGGCAGCAAGCGCCTCCGACGGCGGGGGCAGCCGCCTCATTCCCTCTCGAAATTCGAGCCAAAAAGCAGTTTTCTCTAGGAAAACAGTCAGTTTCTTCTTCTTCTTTTTTTCAAAAATGAATCCCTTTTATAACCACAACATGCACAATTGGACTAAGAGTCTCTCCAAGGTAGAAAAGATCAATTTGGGGAGGTACGGTCTATCTCCTATTGCTACCCTTAAGGGAGTAGTTATAGATTGGGATTTTTTACAGGCTTGCATCAAATTTTGGGACCCGGAGGTCCACGTTTTTTGATTTGGTGCCATGATGAAGGAAATGTGTCCTCTCTTTGAAGAATTCTGCAAGATTATAGGGTGCGATCCCAATGCCCCTCCAGTTAGACATGAGGTCAAAATTGGGTATATGCGGTCGTTTGAAAGTCTATTCCAGTTCAGCCGGCCACAGGCTAGGGCCAAGGTTATGTGAATACTCAAATTTTGAGGCTCAAAAAGCCTGTTTTCCCAGACTGCAAATAGTCCGGCCGGGCCGGAGGCCATTCGAGAAGTTCACCGAAAGTATGCCAATATGGTACTTGAAGCGTCTGAAAAATTACGAGGATCGTAGAACTGGTCCCGAAATATTTTTTGGAGGTACGGAACTCCCGAAAAAGCCTATGGAACGGAAAACTAGCAAATAGGGCGGCGGCGCCCGCCCTCCAGACTGGTTTTTCCTATAAATACATCCCCGAGTCAACTGTTTTAGGCACTCAGTCTGTGTTGACGGACGCTCTCTTCTCTCCTACCTCCTTGCGGTTCTTTTACTACTTTTCTGCATTTAGTGTAGGCTTTTATTACTCTGCTGTTGTGATATTTGGTCACTTAATTAAATTAATTTTAATTAATATTCCCCAAACAAGGAGCTTAACTTGGAATTTTCAAGCTGAAGCTAAGAAGCGGCCGCCGATTAACTCAGGTAATAACGAAACCCTGCCTATTTAATTTCAGCATTTTGTGCATATTCTCTTCTACTCCTAATTCTAATTAAACAACTGCATTCACACCATCATCATTTTGGCAGCAAACTGCCTTAAGTAAATAAGTTTAGGCTAAAATGCCCCGTTAATCAATAATCGTGGCATTAATGCTAAACTTCGAACATATTGGCTAAAGTACCTAGTTAATTAATAACTATGGTGTAATTGCCTTTATTTCAAACAGTTCGGCTAAAAGTCCAATTAATCAATAATTGTGGCTAAAAGCCTCAATCAATCACGTTTTTTTTGGCAACAAATTGCCTATAACTCAAATAACCACCTTTTTTGGCAACAAATCGCCCAACAAAACCCTTTTTTGGCACAAATGCCTTAATCATTTTGGCGACAAATCGCCTAACCAATTTTTTTTGGCAACAAATTGCCCAACTTTTGGCACAAATGCCTTAATCAACCATTTTGGCGATAAATAGCCCAAACATCAATTTTTGGCAATAAATTTGCCCAATCAAGCACCTTTTGGCAACAGATGCCTAAAACTACAAATCAATCAATCTTTGGCAAAAATGCCTAAAAAATGCACGAAGCATACACACACTCATGCATGAAGCATACCCCTTCAAAATGCCTTTGAATAGGCTTTATCGAACTACGTCGGCTTTGATCTCTCATTCAAACGAGAGTACATAGGCACGTTCGGGATTTGACCCCGAGCGGCAAGTCGAAACCATCAAAACACTTTATTGGTCCAATTGCATCATTACCTTGCAAAGCATTCACACCTAGGTTAGTTAATCAGCATGACATAGTCTCGGGATCCACCTCAGGTTCGTAGACTGTGCCTTAAACTTTGGGATAATTAATCTAGACTTAGGTTAATTAAAATTGGAGTCATTTAGGGTTCTTTCTTAGTTTTTCCATATAAAAATAAACTAGGTGGCGACTTCATAAAACACACACGTGAGCATACCTCGTTCTAGCATCGATTTTGCCTTCGGGGGAGGGTTCACAGGTTGTGGATGACCAGAAGGCAATTCTGTTACCACTGATTGATGAATTTTTAGAGACTCGACCAGATGACCCAGACCGGATGAGGCTGAGGATGCGGGCTTTTGTTTTCTGCTTATTGGCGGGTTTCTTGTTTAATAAGGACCCAGGCTTTGGAGATTTATGATTCTGTCCGATGATTCGTCAGATGGAGGACATGGGCTGCATCGGCGGTATTGTGCTAGTTGAGACTATCTGAAGTCTTGACAGAGCCGCCTTGGGTTTTGACAATTGGACTGTCTCTCCGATCATTCTTCAGGTATTTTCCCTTCTCCTTTTCCTCATTGTCTCTTCTTTCTTTTGGTTCATTCCTTCGTAATAGAAAGGATCTATACTCAGGTTTGGTTAAAGGACCACCTCCAAGTGGTTGCTGCTCCTACTTTCTTGCCTTATAACCCCTCTCAGTATCGTATGCGGAGGATCCTGATCACTCATCCGTCTACTGATGCATGGACCTCATGGCTGATTGAGTTGGGTCCAGATGAGGTACTGTGGTACATTTCCTGATATGACATCACCCGCTTTATCCAGGTTAGCTTCCGCTATACCCGAGTTTACTTGCTAGGCCTTACACATTGCACATGGTACTGCGCTTTGCGTGTTTTGAGGCAGATGGGGATAGACCAGACTGTTCCAATTGTGGATGGCACTTTCGTGGATTCAGTTATTACTCCGGGTGTTACCCGAGCCATCCTTAAGGCCTGGGTTAGAGATCATCACATGGTTAGGCCCCTACCTAATCCTGCCGGTGTTCATACTTCTCCAGAGTACCGAACCTGGTTCATTGCTGCTGTTTGGCTGATTGAGAGGCCAAGGAGGAACGCACTGCTGAGTGCACTTGAGGGTTGGGCTTAGGTTGGCACCGATGATGCGGACGAGACTGATGAGGAGATTGTGATGGCTCCTCGGACAGGCGAGGTTGGAGAGGGTTTAGCATCTGAAGGCGACATTGAGGATGTTGCCCCACGTAGGCGACGAGATGCTTAGATTTTTTTTTTTTGGACTTTAGACTTTATCTAGAATTTTGGCTTTGGATTTTTTCTTTGGATGTATGTTTTTCGGACTTAGACTTTTATTTTGTTTTTTTTTTATTTTTTGAACTTCATGGACTCTTTTGCTTGACTCTATTACTTTGAAATGGAATGACATTACAGTTCTGGCTTTTGGGCTTTCCAAGCATTTCCCAATTTATTTATTCAAGCTCTAACTTTTGCCTAAGCCGCCCTTTCGGGTTTTTAGCCTAGCGAGCTACCCATTTTTGCCTAAGCCGCCCTTTCGGGTTTTCAGCTTAGCAGGCCCCGACTTTTGCCTAAGCCGCCCTTTTCGGGTTTTCAACTTAGCGGGTTTTTCTTTTTTTTTTGCACTTTTTCTCTTTTCTTTCCTCTTTTTTTTTTTTTTTTTTTGGCAAAGAAGAATGAATTATGAAATGATTTTTCCATTAATGTTTAGACCGCGCCCAAAGAGGGTTGCCTACATATCTCCGATACATAATTTCTTTTTTCCGGGGAGAATCAGGTCTAATGTAGCTCTTTTTTACATCATGCAATGATTATAATCACACATAATATCTTTTTAACTGATCTAAATTACATGGATTCGTGAACTCCAAACCATCTAAATCAGTCAAAATGACGGCTCCGCCGGACAGTATTTTCTTTAGAATGTAGGGCCCAGCCCAATGAGGGCAGAACTTCCCACGTGGGTCTATGACTGGTTGTCTAATTTCTTTCAAGACCAAACAACCTTCTTCCAATTTTCGGTCTTTGACCTTCTTATTAAAATGCCTAGCCATTCTCCTCTGGTAAACCTGAGTTCGGTGGATCGCTTGTAATCTTTTCTCATCAATACCCAGGAGTTGGAGGTGGTAATTCTGGACCCAGTCTGCTTCGCTGATTTGGCTTTCCCGGATGATTCTTGCCAACTGAACTTCTAGTTCAACAGGCAGCACTGCCTCCATACCATATACCAAGGAATACGGAGTTGCTCCGGTGGGCGTTCTGATTGAAGTCCTATATCCCCATAGGGCATTCGGTAACTGTTCATGCCAAGCTTTGTGCTTTTTAACTGTCTTCTGCAAAATGACTTTTATAGCCTTATTTGCAGCCTCTACAGCCCCATTTATTTGTGGACGATAGGGTGAGGACTTATGATGTTGGATTCTCTTTTCTTTCAACAAATCTGAAAATTCACTCTGAAAGTGGGATCCATTATCAGTGATGATCTTGAATGGCGTTTCGTACCGATAAAGGATGTTAGTACGAACAAACTGTGCCGCCTTCTTGGCATTCAAAACCGAATAAGAGGCTGCCTCGATCCACTTAGTGAAATAGTCTACAGTAACCAGGATGAATTGATGACCATTGGAAGCCTTTGGGTGGATCTTTCCGATCACATCTATGCCCCAAGTTACGAAGGGCCAGGGTGAAGCAATGGGATTCAAATTGACCGAAGGCTGTTTTTGCAGCTTAGCAAAAATTTGACACTCATGGCACTTCTGCGTGTGCCTCACGCAATCTGCATTCATAGTTGACCAGTAATAACCCAGGTTCATGATTTTTCGAGCCAGAGCTATCCCGTGCATGTGTGGACCGGACTCCCCATTGTGTAAGGAATCCATAATGGTTTGAGCTTCCCCTTCATCTACGCATCTTAGGTGCAAACTGTTCCAACTTCTTTTATATAGAACTCCCCCAGTAAGGAAATATCCGGATGCTAACTGTCTCAATGTCCGTTGATCAGTCTTCAAGGATCCATCCGGGTAAGCCTCGTCCTGAAGATAATTTTGTACGTCCCAAAACCAGGGCTTGTCATCGACCAAATTCATGATGTGGGCAGGCTGTTTCTGTAGTCGAACTGTCAAAGGTCGAATAATTTGATTCCCTTCTACATTGACCATGGAAGCTAAAGTAGCAAGGGCATTAGCAAACTGGTTCTTGGCTCGGGGCAAGTAATGGAAAGACAGATCCTCAAATTGTTGAGCCAGTTCATCCAAGCGTTGTAGGTAAGGAACCAAACGCTCTTCCTTAATTTTCCACTTCCTTAGAGCTTGAGAGACTATTAAATTGGAATCTCCGAAAACCCTAATGACTTTTATCTCTTTTTCCAGGGTCGCTTCTAACCCCTTAATGCAAGCTTCATACTCGACTTCATTGTTGGTGCAGTCGAAATCTAACTTGACTGCGATTGGGATGTATTCTCCACAAGGAGTTTTGAACACGACTCCAATTCCATTTCCGTGATAATTCGAAGCTCCATCAAAATACATCTCCCAAACGTCATTTTCCACGTTCAAGAGATCTTCATCGGGAAACTCCACTTCTTTCATTTCGCCTTCCACGGGCAGTTTCGCTAATTGGTCAGCCAAGGCTCCTCCTTTTACTGCCTTCCGTTGTACAAATTTCAAGTCATAGGCTACGAGCACTGACACCCACTTAGCCATCTTACTGTCAAGAACCGGCCTCTCCATAAGGAATTTCAAGGGGTTCGATTCAGAGATGACATATGTGGTATAGGATGAAAGGTAGTGCTGCAGCTTTGTACAAGCCCAAACTAGAGCCAGACATAACTTCTCTATCTTATTATACTTCAGCTCATAGTCTAGCATCCTTTTGTTAAGGTAGTACACGGCATTTTCTACCCTGGTGTCTTCTGCTTGTTGAGCTAGCATTGCACCCATCGCTTCTTCTGTCATTGATAGGTACAATAGCAAAGGTTTTCCTAGCCTTGGTGGTTGTAAGACTGGCGGAGATAATAGATACTGTTTGACCTGATCAAAGGCTTTCTGACAATCTTCGTTCCATTTAACGGATACCTGTGACATCCTACTGAGTCGAGTCTTTGCATAGAGTCGAGTTGAGTCGGGCTGAACCAAACCCGGTTGGGGTAGAATGGGATTATAAGTGGACTTACTTGAATGAGAGAAAAAGATCAAGTATAAGGGTTAGGATTTACTTGCACTAAAAGATCAAGCTTGGGTATTAAGTTGTAACCTGTTGACAATTGAGGTACCATTTAGGAAGTTTCACATAAAAATTCATTGATATTTGATGGCCTACCCGTGATAACCATCTCACTTTCCCCTTTTCATCTTTATCTTCATCTTCTTCATCTCCTTCCTTTCCCTTCCTTTCTCCATCCATTTTCATGGTAGTTAAGCATAAAGTCAACCTCTATTTCTCCAAGTAAGTAGAATTTCTTGAAGCTTTATGTTATTCAACCTCTAATTGAGTTATATTGTAGATAAGTTATAAGAATTCTGATGTGTATAGGAGAAGTGAGTTCAAAGATAGCAGAAAAAGGAAGCTAAGAAGAGCTCAAGCTTTTTGGAGTGAAGGTTTGATATCTCTTGTCATTTACCATTTTCTTTGCATGAGAACTTGTGTGGTGTGTTGCTAATGAGACACTATGTTGCTTAATGTTGAGTGAGAGGACTGAAAATGGTGAGAAAGCATGGGATGAAATGAATAAATGAAGTAAATAGTGAGTTTATGCTGACACAGGTTTTGCTGGAAAAAGAACCAATAACTTCACCTTGATTTTGACCCTATTTAATGATGGAATTAAGACGTGTCATAGAAGAGTTATTTGTTCCTCTATGTGTTAGCTTTACATGGGTTTTTGAATCACCCAAATCGGAGTTATATATTGAGAGATATGACTAAAAGAGTACAGACTGCGCAGGCTGGAAAACACGTCGCGCGCTCGCGAATTTCATTGCGCGCTCGCGAATTGTGCCTGTAAACACTCTGACTCTCATTTGGTGCTTTTTGCGCTCGTGACTTTCATTGCATGCTCGCGAATTTGGCCTATAAACTCACTGACTCTCATGTGTGCTTCTCGCGCTAGCGACTTTTCAAGGCGCGCTCGCGACTTGTGTTTTTATGCTCTTTTGGACTTCATTTTCTATGCAATTGTATTCCTTTGCTCAACTTGTATGCCTCCAATCATTTTAAAACAAAAAGACAACATTAGAACATGTATCAAAACAACATGCAAGCATGCAAATGATGTGAAACCAAGTAAACATTATGATTTATGAAGTTATGAAACCATTAATATGTTGTTGTGTTATACTATTGACATACCAACATTATGCTCCATTGAGGTTAGGTAGAAACCATGTAGATAAGGCTATGTCGCGACATAGGATAGCAGATCTGTACCCCATATAGTTTGGTACTCCGGCTACAGGCCGTTGAGTGGATATGATTATATATGGGCCATAGCAGCCAAGCATACAGTTTCATCCAGTTTCATACAGTTTTTCTTATCACTTCGGTTTCACTGTAACCTTATGGAGCCATACAGATATCTTGACTTAACATTGCATGAATCATACAGTATAATAAACAGCAAGAAAGATCATCAAGGTAAAATGAAAGTATCATGATATGTGTGCTTATATGTGCCATATGTGTTTACATGGTTCTTTCTACACATGTATGTGCTTAATTATTTCTTTCTATGTTGAGATATCCACTGAGCTTTATTTGCTCAGCGAGTTACCTGTTTAACTCGCAGGTTTTGAGACTGGACCGTAGAGAGTCGGCTTACAACTACTGCAGTTCATCTGTAGAAGACTCAGTCTTCAGGGTAGCTACTCATTTTGATGTGTATCTTTTGTCTATCCTTTTCATGGCATGTACAGGGCACACAGTTGGGCCCATTTCATTTTGCAAACTAGTATCATGTCTTGTAAATATTAAGTACATTATTAATATAAACAGCATCAGCATGATATAAGAGTCTGTATCCATTATTATATCAGCATGACAGGCCATAAAGTCAACCAATTTGTAGCGTCTCGGTTCGGTTCATTCGGGTTAACGGGTGGACCGGGAAGGGATGTTACAAATTTTGGTATCAGAGCCCTAGGTTTAGTTTCCTCGGGCTTGCATGCATAAGTCAGTATAGTGTACATGCCATGACTACCCTGATGAACTAAGCAGTTGTTTTTCTTTTAGGAGGATGTCACAGGAAGGTGAGAGCGAGTCACACGCCTCTAGAGCAGTGGAGGGTGAGGCTTCGGTAGCACCAGGTCAAGAGGTATTGTTAAAGCAACTTGCGGATACTTTTAGGCAGATTGCAGGGGTGATACCTCAAGCACCAGTAGTAGTAGAAAGAGAAAGAAAGCCCCCACTGGAGAAGCTTAGAAAATATGGTGCGAAAGAATTCAAAGCTAGCAAGGATGACTGTCCAGAAATAGCTGAGTATTGGTTAGATGGGACATCGAGAGTCCTGGACCAATTACAGTGTACACCAGAGGACAAGTTGCTTTGTGCCACATCATTGCTGATAGATGAGGCATACACATGGTGGACTACTATTCAGCAGCGAGTATCAGCAGAGCAGCGTACCTGGCAATTCTTTTTGGATGAATTCAAGAAAAAGTTCATCACAGAGGCTTACCTTGATGCTAGAAGGAAGGAATTCTTATACCTTAGGCAGAATAGAATGTCAGTTGCAGAATGTGAACGAGAATTCACCAGACTCAGCAGGTATGGTGAGCGGATAGTGGCTACAGAGGCCGAGAGGTGTAAAAAGTTCCAGGAAGGCTTGAATGATGAGATTCAGATGGGAGTGGTAGCTTCCCGATTCAGAGAGTTCTCAACTTTGGTAGAGGCAGCTCAGGAGATAGAGTGCATTTAGGCCAATCAGCGTACCAGACGCCAGCGGTCTCAGCAGAAGAGAGACCAGACTCAGAGTGCACCCAGTACATATCAGTCGGAGAGCAAGAGATTCAGAGGTGCTAGTATGTCAGCTGGTTCTAGGCCTTCCTTTAGCCAAGGCTCAGCTGGGGGTGCTAACGCGCCAGCGGTATCAGTTGTGGCTAGTTCTGCCGGTGGTAGTCGAGGTTCAGGCAGAGGAACTGGTAGAGGCACCGGTAGAGGTGCAGAGTCAGCCGGTTATACTTTGCCACCTTGTGAGCATTGTGGCAGACGACATGGTGGAGATTGTTGGCTGGTGACTGGCAAATGCTGGCTATGCGGAGCATCAGACCATCAGAAGAAAGATTGTCCTAAGAGGGCAAAAGTTCCTACACAGTTCATAGCAGGCAGAGGTAGAGGTGAGACCTCCGGGGGGCAGAGACAGTAATCAGAGACTATGGACAAACCCGATACTAGAGGTCCAGTCAGGGTTTATGCTATGCGAGCCAGGGAAGATGAGGAAGCTCCAGATGTAATAGTTGGTGAGTTTTCTTTATGTGATCATACAGTTTATGCTTTAATTGATCCTGGATCATCACATTCATACATTAGCGTACCTAAACCTTGGGTTAAAGGGTTAGCAGTTGCACATGTGAGTCAGGGTATGTTGGTTACTAATCCATTAGGAGATGTAGTAAAAACCCATACAGTGGTCAAAGGATGTCCAATTGTTATTCATGGAAAAGAGTTTCCAAGAGATCTTATGGAGTTGCCATTTAGAGAATTTGATGTTATTCTGGGCATGGATTGGCTATCCAAATATCAGGCTATCGTTGATTGTGCACAGAAAAGAGTGACATTATATACAACAGCAGGGGAAGAGATTACAGTAGTCAGGAAGCGGCGAGATTTTCTGGGTAATGTGATATCAGCCATGGTAGCAAAGAGATTAATTCAGAAGGGTTGTGAAGCATACTTGGTATGTGCATTAAAAGCAGTGAAAGAAAAGTCAAAAGTGCAAGACATAACAACAGTGTGTGATTATCCAGATGTATTTCCAGAAGAGTTACCAGGGTTACCCCCAAGGAGGGAAGTGGAGTTTACCATAGATGTCTATCCTGGAGCAGCACCAGTATCAATTGCACCTTATAGAATGGCACCAGCAGAGCTAAAAGAGTTAAAGATTCAGCTGCAGGAGTTATTGGATAAAGGCTTTATCAGACCCAGTGTATCACCTTGGGGAGCACCGGTATTATTTGTAAAGAAGAAAGATGGATCACTCAGATTGTGCATTGACTACAGACAACTGAATAAACTGACAATCAAGAATAAGTATCCATTGCCTCGAATTGATGATTTGTTTGATCAGCTAAAGGGTGCAGGCATGTTTTCTAAGATCGACCTCAGGTCGGGATATCATCAGTTGCGTATAAAGGAAGAAGATATCGCTAAGACTGCATTCAGGACCCGATATGGTCACTATGAATTTTTAGTAATGCCATTCGGTCTCACAAATGCACCAGCGGTTTTCATGGATCTCATGAACCGCGTGTTTCATTCATACCTGGATCAGTTCGTGGTGGTGTTTATAGATGACATTTTGGTCTACTCCAGAGACAGGCTTGAACATGATAAACATTTGCGGATTGTACTTCAGACACTGAGGGATAAACAGCTGTATGCCAAGCTCAGTAAGTGTGAGTTTTGGCTAGAAGAAGTTTCTTTCTTAAGACATGTGGTGTCATCGGAGGGTATCAGAGTGGACCCTAAAAAGATTGAAGCTATTATTGATTGGAGACCACCCAGAAATGTCACAGAAGTTCGAAGTTTTCTGGGTTTAGCCGGCTATTACAGAAGGTTCGTAAAGGGATTCTCCATCATTGCATCACCTTTAACAAGATTATTGAAGAAAGCGGTTGTATTCCAATGGGATGATAGATGTCAGCAGAGTTTTGACACTTTGAAGAAAAAGTTGACTGAAGCACCAGTGTTGACCCAGCCAGTGTCAGGTAAAGACTTTGAAATTTATAGTGATGCCTCTCATACTGGGTTAGGATGTACTTATGCAAGACAGAAAAGTGGTAGCTTATGTCTCCAGACAATTGAAGCCACATGAATTGAATTATCCAACCCATGATTTAGAACTGGCAGCCATTGTTCTAGCATTCAAAGTATGGCGGCATTATCTGTACGGTGAAAAATGTCACATTTACACAGATCATCAGAGTTTAAAGTATTTACCGACACAAAAAGATTTGAATTCAAGACAACGGAAGTGGATGCAGATTCTGGCTAATTATGATTATGTCATTAATTACCATCCAGGCAAAGCTAATGTGGTAGCTGATGCCCTTAGCCGGAAATCATTGTTTGCTTTAGGAGCAATGAGAATTAGCATGGAGTTGCAACAGCAGGGAGTTATTCTAGCACAGATGCAAGTACAGCCATCTTGGGTTCAGGAAGTTGCAGAAGCACAGAAGAAAGATGCACAAACAGCACTATGGGTTAAACAAGTACAGGAAGACCATGGTGGGAAATTCAGATTGGATAACAGTAGAGTATTGTTCTATGAAGACAGAGTTGTTGTACCACAGACAGGGGAGCTTAGACAAAAGATTCTGCATGAAGCTCATAACAGTCCATATACAATGCATCCAGGTAGTACCAAGATGTATCAAGATTTGAAGACAGGCTATTGGTGGCCAGGCATGAAGACAGACATCGGAAATGTTGTAACAAGATGTTTAACATGTCAACAAGTAAAAGCAGAACATCAATTGCCAGCTGGGTTACTACATCCAATAACAGTGCCAACATGGAAATGGGATCAGATCACGATGGATTTTGTTACTGGATTACCTCAAACACAGCAGAAGCATGATGCAGTATGGGTAATTGTAGACAGATTAACCAAATCTGCACACTTTCTACCAGTCAGGATGGACTATTCTCTGGACAAGTTAGCAGAAATTTATGTTAGAGAAATAGTTCGACTACATGGAGTTCCATCATCTATTATATCGGATCGTGATCCAAGGTTTACATCGAAGTTTTGGGGTAAACTGCAGGAAGCATTAGGGACAAAATTGCATTTCAGCACTGCATTTCATCCTCAAACAGATGGCCAATCAGAGAGAGTCATTCAAATCCTGGAAGACATGATGAGATCATGTGTTATAGAATTTGAAGGCAGTTGGGACAAATATGTATCTCTCATGGAATTTGCCTACAACAACAGCTACCAATCGAGCATTAAGATGACACCATATGAAGCGTTGTATGGTAGACGATGCAGGACACCAGTGTGTTGGACAGAACTTAGTGAGAAGAAGATTTTGGGTCCAGATTTGGTTAGAGAAACAGAAGAGAAAGTGGAAATCATCAGAAAATGGCTGAAAGAAGCAAGTGATCGACAAAAGTCCTATGCTGATTTAAAGAGAAAGGATATTGAGTACTCGGTCGGTGATAAAGTATTTCTAAAAGTTTCACCATGGAAAAAGATCCTAAGGTTTGGACGAAAGGGTAAGCTTAGCCCTAGGTTCATTGGTCCATACGAGATTGTGGAACGTGTAGGACCATTAGCCTATCGCCTAGCATTACCTTCAACCTTAGATCGGATTTATAATGTCTTTCATGTATCAATGTTAAGGAGATACAGATCAGACCCATCACACGTGTTATCAGCCGAAGAGATTGAAATTCAGCCGGATCTCACTTATGAAGAAGAACCAGTTCAGATCTTAGCCAGAGAAATGAAAGAATTGCGGAACAAGAAAATAGCATTGGTAAAAGTTCTTTGGAGGAATCATAAGACAGAAGAAGCAACTTGGGAATCTGAAGAAACCATGCGACAACAGTATCCGCATTTATTCACAACAGGTAAACTTCGGGACGAAGTTTTTATTAAGGAGGAGAGAACTGTGACATCCTACTGAGTCGAGTCTTTGCATAGAGTCGAGTTGAGTCGGGCTGAACCAAACCCGGTTAGGGTAGAATGGGATTATAAGTGGACTTACTTGAATGAGAGAAAAAGATCAAAGTATAAGGGTTAGGATTTACTTGCACTAAAAGATCAAGCTTGGGTATTAAGTTGTAACCTGTTGACAATTGAGGTACCATTTAGGAAGTTTCACATAAAAATTCATTGATATTTGATGGCCTACCCATGATAACCATCTCACTTTCCCCTTTTCATCTTTATCTTCATCTTCTTCATCTCCTTCCTTTCCCCTCCTTTCTCCATCCATTTTCATGGTAGTTAAGCATTAAGTCAACCTCTATTTCTCCAAGTAAGTAGAATTTCTTGAAGCTTTATTTTATTCAACCTCTAATTGAGTTATATTGTAGATAAGTTATAAGAATTCTGATGTGTATAGGAGAAGTGAGTTCAAAGATAGCAGAAAAAGGAAGCTAAGAAGAGCTCAAGCTTTTTGGAGTGAAGGTTTGATATCTCTTGTCATTTACCATTTTCTTTGCATGAGAACTTGTGTGGTGTGTTGCTAATGATGATACGGATCCACTACCACCAAACACCTATGAAGCTCAAGGGAACAAGGGCCACAACAATAGCAATCCATTAGCACTTCCTAGTGGACCAATTACAAGGAGCCGTGCAAAGAAGTATGGAGCAACCATGTCCTTATACATTCAAGGGCAAATCACACAAGAGCTCCATGACCTTGCTTTCAACAAGTGCTATGAAGAACTTGAAGAAACACCTAAGTTTCTCACATTAATGAAAGCACATCTTGAGTTGGACACGTCTGCTACAGTAAATTTGACTTTTTCTATAGTAACTTTGACTTGAAGGCTTGTATAAGCACGCCCGTGCAAGATAGCACGCCCCAGACCGTGCACTCTACTGCCTCTCGCAAGGGAAACTCATGCATGCGCGCACGCCCGTGCCAGTCAGCACGCCCCAGGCCGTGCACTTCTCTGCCTCTCACGAGGAACACACATACCTGCGCGCACGCCCGTGCGCCTTGGCACGCCCTGGACCGTGCAACTCCCTGCCTCTCAAATATTAGTTAGTTATTTTTGAGTCTTTGCTTTGTTAATGGGTTGGGCCTCCAATATTTCGACCACCCTTGATTAGTTAGCCTTATTTTGATTAGATTTAGTCAATCTTTAGTGGATTTGGATTAGATCTCCAAATCCTTAAGTTGTTATATTTTGTTAGTCAACTCCTTAGTTGGTTTAGATTTGCTAAATCCTACTCCTTAGCTAACTCTAAATCCTCTAAGGATCTGGACTTCTTAGATTAGTATAAATAGCTTGTTATTTTGTAATTATTCAACAATTATTCAATGAATTAAAGACTACTTCTTCATGCTTAGGCGTGTTCATGTTTTTAGAGAGTGTGAGATTGCATTCTTTTAATTGCATCAAGAATCAAGGTAAACTTATCAATTCTTTGTGGCGTTTATCTTATTCTTTTACTCTATTATTGGTGTTCTTGCTTCTTTAAGCTTTGGGTGCCATAGAGGGGAATTTATTCTAGATCTTTGATCTCTTCCAAAACTTGTCATTGAGTTCATGAAATTTATTTTCATTGGGTTCCGCGTCAAATGAGACACTATGTTGCTTAATGTTGAGTGAGAGGACTGAAAATGGTGAGAAAGCATGGGATGAAATGAATAAATGAAGTAAATAGTGAGTTTATGCTGACACAGGTTTTGCTGGAAAAAGAACCAGTAACTTCACCTTGATTTTGACCCTATTTAATGATGGAATTAAGACCTGTCATAGAAGAGTTATTTGTTCCTCTATGTATTAGCTTTACATGGGTTTTTGAATCACCCAAATCGGAGTTATATATTGAGAGATATGACCAAAGGAGTACAGACTGCGCAGGCTGGAAAACACGTACCGCGCTCGCGAATTTCATTGCGCGCTCGCGAATTGTGCCTGTAAACACTCTGACTCTCATTTGGTGCTTTTTGCGCTCGCGACTTTCATTGCGCGCTCACGAATTTGGCCTGTAAACTCACTGACTCTCATGTGTGCTTCTCGCGCTCGCGACTTTTCAAGGCGCGCTCGTGACTTGTGTTTTTATGCTCTTTTGGACTTCATTTTCTATGCAATTGTATTCCTTTGCTCAACTTGTATGCCTCCAATCATTTTAAAACAAAAAGACAACATTAGAACATGTATCAAAACAACATGCAAGCATGCAAATGATGTGAAACCAAGTAAACATTATGATTTATGAAGTTATGAAACCATTAATATGTTGTTGTGTTATACTATTGACATACCAACATTATGCTCCATTGAGGTTAGGTAGAAACCATGTAGATAAGGCTATGTCGCGACATAGGATAGCAGATCTGCACCCCATACAGTTTGGTACTCCGGCTACAGGCCGTTGAGTGGATATGATTATATATGGGCCATAGCAGCCAAGCATACAGTTTCATCCAGTTTCATACAGTTTTTCTTATCACTTCGGTTTCACTGTAACCTTATGGAGCCATACAGATATCTTGACTTAACATTGCATGAATCATACAGTATAATAAACAGCAAGAAAGATCATCAAGGTAAAATGAAAGTATCATGATATGTGTGCTTATGTGCCATATGTGTTTACATGGTTCTTTCTACACATGTATGTGCTTAATTGTTTCTTTCTATGTTGAGATATCCACTGAGTTTTATTTGCTCAGCGAGTTACCTGTTTAACTCGCAGGTTTTGAGACTGGACCGTAGAGAGTCGGCTTACAACTGCTGCAGTTCATCTGTAGAAGACTCAGTCTTCAGGGTAGCTACTCATTTTGATGTGTATCTTTTGTCTATCCTTTTCATGGCATGTACAGGGCACACAATTGGGCCCATTTCATTTTGCAAACTAGTATCATGTCTTGTAAATATTAAGTACATTATTAATATAAACAGCATCAGCATGATATAAGAGTCTGTATCCATTATTATATCAGCATGACAGGCTATAAAGTCAACCAGTTTGTAGCGTCTCGGTTCGGTTCATTCGGGTTAACGGGTGGACCGGGAAGGGATGTTATAATACCCCTTTCTTGAGTAATTTGAAGATCGGACCACAAGTATCGGCCAATTGATTAATGAACCAGCTGATGTACTGTAGCCTTCCCAGGAAACCCCGAACTTCCTTTTCCGTCTTCGGTGCTGGCATTTCCAAAATGGCTTTGGCTTTTGAAGGGTCAATCTCTATGCCTTTCCGGCTGACCATATGCCCCAGAAATACTCCGGATGTAGCTCCAAACAGACATTTTACCGGGTTGAGCTTTAAATTGTACTTTCGAAGCCTAAGGAAGAACTTCTCAAGTGCTGTGGTATGTTCTTCAGCTGTTTTCGATTTAACAACCATGTCGTCCACATACACCTCAACTTCTTTATGAATCATGTCATGGAAGATAGTTGTTGCCATTCTTTGATAAGTTGCCCCGGCATTTTTGAGCCCAAAAGGCATGTCCCTATAGCAGTAGGTTCCCCACTCTATGATGAATGTCGTCTTCTCTTTGTCTGGCAAATGCATCATTATCTGATTGTACCCGACAGCGAGATCAGTCAAGGAGACCATCTCGTGTCTAGCCATTCGATCAACCAACAAGTCAATATGAGGCAAAGGAAAATCGTCCTTCGGACATGCTTTATTCAGATCCCGGTAGTCGACACACATTCGCACCTTTCCATCCTTCTTAGGAACCGGCACTATGTTTGCTAACCATGTTGGGTAGGCAATGGGCTCTATGAACTTGTTTTCCAATTGCTTAGCTACTTCCTCCTTGATTTTCAAGGACCATTCTGTTCTCAGCCTCCTTAGCTTCTGTTTTACCGGCTTAGCCTCGGGGTACACTGGAATCTTGTGTACTGCTATTGCTGGGTCAATACCCGTGATGTCACTAGCCTTCCACATGAAGCAATCGGTAAACTTCTTCAAGCATTCGATGATCTGTTCCCTTGTTCACACAGTCAGATGCAATGTATGTATGTTCATTTTCTTCTTTGCCAATGATTATTTTCTCTTTTTCATTTTTTATTTCATTTATTTCTTTTTCATTATTTTTCCTAGGATATGCTTGGAAAGATTGACACGCAGGGTAACCAATGATCTGTAAGCTTTTATTGATAAGGACGGAATCGTCCTCAAAAATTACATCAAATTTAAAATCCGGATTTTCCAAATCTGATACAAAAGACTCGGAACTGGACTCTGACTCGATTTCAGACTTAGGGTCAAACTCAGACTCAGTACAGGACTTGGCATTAGGTCCAGACTCTAGGTTTGGCTCGGGAAGGGTTTTGTCAACAGCGCGCTCCTCCTCGGTATACCAGTTGGTGAGAGGCCCTTTATTCGGCTTGATCAGGCTCAGCAAGTCTTGGTTCCCATCATTATTAGTAATAACTGCAACCTCGTCAAAAAGACTGGGCTGCATGAGATCTTCTATCTCCAGCTCGGTTATTGCCCCTGGCTTGTTGTCCCAGGCATCAACAAATATTTCCAGCCCGAGCAGCATTTTCTTAGCTGTCGTGAAGTAGAATGGTTCCTGGAAGCCACAATAAGGAATTGTTTCTCCCGGTTTGCAGAAATGACCATTCAAAGTCAAAAGGTAAGGCCGCATCTGTATACTCTTCTTCTCTCTTCTCCTGGTCCTTCCAGCAAGGTCTTCATCAGTGGGCTCATAACCTAGCCCAAAGGTCCCTTTGTTCACCGGACACTCCCAAGCTTGCAGTGTGGGGTATGTTTTTTCGGACCTTGCCATAACCATTCCCGGCAAGTAGGACATTTTCAGCATTAAAGGGACCATGCAGCTTACTTGCATCGTCCCGAAATCAAAGAGAATTCGAGAGTTTGCAGTTTTTCCCTCTATGCACTGTACTGTGTCATATTGAAATCCCGAGAGGGGCAGGTTGGCATTCTCAGGGTTGACCTCAAAGAGAGGCTGGCCCTTTGTCTTCTTCAGTTGGCTATAGTCATCCCCCTGAATAGTTATAACTTTGCCCTCATAAGGAAACTTGACCTTTTGATGCAGAGAAGAGGGCACTGCCTTAGTATGATGTATCCAAGGCCGTCCCAGGAGTAGGTTGAAACTAGTAGGCACATCAATTACTTGGAACGGGACCTCCATCATAGCTGGCCCAATTGATAATTTCAATGTAGCAACCCCCAACACTTCCCTCCGGGTGCTGTCATAAGCTTTGACTATCTGGTCCGATGGACTGAAATCTGCTTCCTCCAACCCCAGACAGCTAGCTACCCTTAGTGGGCAAACATTCAATGCTGACCCATTGTCAATGAGAACCATGGGCACAGTCTTTTCTCTAGTCTGAACAGTAACGTAGAGTGCATCATTGTGACTGCTTCCTTCCTTGGGCAAGTCATCGTCAGAAAACCCAATGATTTGCATTTTGGCTGCTTGTGTAAGGGTGGATACCAGCACTTCAGGGCTAACCTCCACCGATGTTTGTAGCTGACTCAAGGCCTTGCAAAGAGCTTGGCGATGAGGGAAAGATGATGCCAGAAGTTCCTAGATTGATACCCTAGCCTGGGTCTTTTTTAACTGCGAGAGTACCGGGTCTTCCTTTGGCTCAGCTGCCCTTTGGTAGGGCTTATTTTGGACTTGGTCCAGAATTATTGGTTCATACTGTCTCCCACTCCTGGTCATTGCATCGACCTCTTCAGATAAGTCATTCAGGTCCAAGACACAGATGTCATTCATTTCTAGGAATAGTTCGAAAGGATCGATCAATTCCTGGTCAGCAATGATAGCATTTATCCCGTGATTTGGTAAAGGATTAGTGCTAATATTTGGCTTACTCTTTGGAATGATTGAACCGTTATCCACCAAGTCTTGGATGCAGTTCTTAAGCGTCCAGCATGCTTCAGTCTTGTGCCCGTTACCCTGATGGTACTCACAATATTTATGCAATGGAGAAAAAGATTCTCAATCGTGCAAATAAATCAACAAATTTAAATGTTTTAATTAAATTTTACAATTAAGTCGCAATTTCCTTATCCAGTATTCTTAAAGAAAGAACACTTGATTCGTGTTATGGTACCCTGCAAAACAAAGCACAACAAAAATAATACCCTGAAGAAGGGCAGGTTAGTGGATGCAGCAATTGTAGTCCACTTTATGCAAAATGATTACGTAGAGTCCCCAGCGGAGTCGCCAAACTGTGGACCCTCCCCCGTAGGCAAAATTAATGCTTGAATGCGGTATGCTCACATGTGTGTTTTATGAAGTCGCCACCTAGTTTATTTTTATAAGGGAAAACTAAGAAAGAACCCTAAATGACTCTAATTTTAATTAACCTAAGTCTAGATTAATTATCCCAAAGTTTAAGGCACAATCTACGAACCCGAGGTGGGTCTCGAGACTATGTCATGCTGATTAACTAACCTAAGTGTAAATGCTTTGCAAGGTAAATTGATGCAATTGGACCAGTAAAGTGTTTTGGTGATTTCGACTTGCCGCTCGAGGTTAAATCTCAAACGTGCCTACGTACTCTGGTTTGAATGAGAGATCAAAGCCGACGTAGTTCGATAAAGCCTATTCAAAGGCATTTTGAAGGGGTATGCTTCATGCATGAGTGTGTGCATGCTTCGTGCATTTTTTTTTAGGCATTTTGCCAAAGATTGATTATTTTTTATTTTAGGCATTTGTTGCCAAAAGGTGTTTGATTGAGCAATTTATTGCCAAAAATTGATGTTTGGACTATTTGTCGCCAAAATGGTTGATTAAGGTATTTGTGCCAAAAGTTGACATTTGATTAGGCAATTTGTTGCCAAAGATTGGTTAGGCGATTTGTCGCCAGAGTGATTGATTAAGGGCATTTGTGCCAAAGGGGTTTTGTTGGGCGATTTGTCGCCAAAATGATTAAGGCATTCGTGCCAAAAGATGATATGTAATTTAGGCAATTTATTGCCAAAGAAAAGGTGATATTTGGGCGATTTGTCGCCAAAAAGTGGATTGATTAGTTGAGGCAATTTATTACCAAAACGTCGATTCAAGCAATTTGTCGCTAAAAAGTGGTTATTTGAATTATAGGCAATTTGTTGCCAAAAGCGATTGATTAAACCGTAGGCAATTTGTTGCCAAAACGTGATTGATTAAACTGTAGGCAATTTGTTGCCAAAAACGTGATTGATTAATGCTTTTAGCCACAATTATTGATTAATTAGACTTTTAGCCGAACTGTTCGAAATAAAAGCAATTACACCGTAGTTATTAATTAACTAGGCACTTTAGCCAATATGTTTGGAGTTAAGCATTAATACCATGATTATTGATTAATTGGGCATTTTAGCCTAAACTTATTTACTTAAGGCAGTTTGCTGCCAAAATGACGATGGTGTGAATGCAGTTATTTAATTAGAATTTAGAGTAGAAGAGAATATGCACAAAATGCTGAAATTAAATGGGCAGAGTTTCGTTATTACCTGAGTTAATCGGCGGCCGCTTCTTAGCTTCAGTTTGAAAATTCCAAATTAAGCTCCTCGTTTGGGGAATACTAATTAAAATTAATATTCAATTAAGTGACCAAATATCACAACAGCAGAGTAATAAAAGCCTAAACTAAATGCAGAAAAGCAGTAGAAGAACCGCAAGGAGCGTAGGAGAGAAGAGAGTGTCCGTCAACACAGACCGAGTCTCTAAAACTGTCGATTCGGGGCTATTTTTATAGGAAAAACCAGGCCGGAGGGCTAGCGCTGCCACCATGGACGGCGGACGGCGGCTGCTGCCACCCTACCCTGTCCACTTGCTAGTCTGTCATTCCAAAGGCTTTTTCGGGAGTTCCGTACCTCTAAAAAATATTCCGAGACCAGTTCTGCGATCCTCGTAATTTTTCGGACGTTTCAAGTACCATATTGGCATACTTTCGGTGAACTTTCCGAATGGCCTCCGGTCCGGCCGGACTGTTTACAGTCCGAGAAAATAGGCTTTTTGAGCCTCAAAATTTGAGTATTCACACCAGTAGATCCGTCACGGACCTGGCAGTTGCGTGACGGAACTGTTCATGTCCAAAAATATTGTTTCTTTACCCAAATTAGTTGCGTCACGCAGCTATCAGATCCGTAATGGATCTTGAGGTTGCGTGACGGAACTGCTCATATTCACAGTTTTATTTTTATTTTTAATATTCTATTTTAATTATGGATTTAAAATATATGTTTGATGGATCTGGAGTTCCGAGAACAGTTAGGTCACGCGACTATTAGATCCGTCACGCATCTGTTCTTCCAGGAATAGCTGCGTGATGCGATTGTTCTAGGGTTCCAGAAATGATTTTTGTCCTTTTGAAAAAAATAATAATTTGCACAAAAGAAATAAAATTTAATTCTTTTAATAAATCCAAAGACAACCAATTGTGGGCAGATTGCAATTTAATTAAGTTTACAATGTAATTATGCATGATTTTGGTTTTTTGGCTTTCGGGTTAAAATTTTTAATCGGGTAGAATGTACTTTTAGGGTTTGGTTTGTGGCCCGCCTTTAACCATAAGGCAAGAGCGGGTCTTTTATTTATTGGTTTTAATTACTTTTGTGTGGATGATTTGGATGATTAGGGATGCAATGTTTGAATCTAATTGAAATTGAATGGGACGATTAATTGATTTTCCACATAAGAACTCGGTTCGATTCATTCGGATTGGGTTTAATTAAATAAATAATTTGGTTTTCTAACTAAAATAAATTAGAAATCATAGGTTAAAAGAGGCTGGTTTTTCCGGGCGTCGGCTTCTAATGGGCCGACGTACCCAATTCCCTTACTCAGAATCGCCTTGGTGCGTCTGACCAGTTTTTAAATAATTTGGCCTTAAATAGATTGGGTTTAAATGGAGTCATTCTTATAAAATAAAATTGGAAATGGTCCCATTGCCGAAATAATGGGTGGCGACTCAAAATGTTTTGTAAGATCGATTTATCGGCACCGCATTCCAAAAGGTTTTGTCACCACTGTTCCAAATAAAATCACTTTTCCATTTCCAAAACAAAAAGTTGGAACACGTTCTTCGGATCGCTCGGGGGCAAGACGAAAATAGTCACGCATCTTCCAGATCCATCACAGATCCGTTGGTTGCGTGACGCAACTGCTCTGGTATAGAAGTAAAATTTTGGATATGAACAGATCCGTCACGCATCTTCCAGATCCATTACGGATCCGTTGGTTGCGTAACGCAACTGCTCTGGCCCAAGTTTATTTTTCAAATGATTTGTTTAGATCTTTTTTTTAAAATTTTTTTTATCTAAACATGCTTTAAGAAAACCTAAAATGACCAAAGATGAACAGACTACAATTTAAAGAAGCTTAAACTACTAAAACCACAAAAGTAAATAAAAATACAAAGAAGGGTAAAGGAGTTACCTAATCCTCTGATTGAGGATTGTAAGCGGCTTAAATGCCTTAACAAATGATAGTTAAGGGCCCCCAGAAGCTTTATCACCAAAGATTCAAACACTCATTCTTTTCGCTCTTGATTTTTTTTTTATGATTTTGTTTTTACCTAAATTGATATCTAATGGCAAATTTTCTTCAAATGAACTCAGAAGAGTCTCTGGAGAAAAATATAGCCGAAAGTGATTTTTCTAAAAGCCCCTTCAAATGAGAGAATAAGATCAATTTATAGATGTGGGGCAGCAGAGGGTAGCTGCGTCATGCAGCTTACGGCTGGGTGACGGATCTGGTAGATGCGTGATGCAGCTTCCTTCTGAACCACAGCAACGTGTCGCTCAGATAGAATAAAAAACCATTATGTCATCATTTTTGGTGACGTCATACAAATTCGAGCTGCGTGACGCAGCTGACAGTGCCGTCACGCACATGCTTAGCTGTGTGACGCAACTTTGACCCAACCAGAAACTTAAAATCGGTTTAATTTAAATCCTTGGATTAAAAGACTTCTAGATAGCATTAACCCTTCATTCCGCATCCTCGTATCCTCATCGGATCAGGCTGGGGCATAAAGACACGCGTCAACACATTCATAAACCAAATGTTAGAAAGGATTGCTGGTCATGCTTTTTATTGCTTTCTCGATGGATATTCGAGATATTTTCAAATTTATATATTCCCAAATGACCAAGAGAAAACTACATTTATTTGTCCATTCAGTACATTTGCATATAGACACATGCCTTTTGGATTATGTAATGCACCCGCAACATTCCAATGATGCATGACAGCCATTTTTAGTGATTACATAGAAGAAATTATGGACGTATTCATGGATGATTTTTCCGTATATGGTGATTCTTTTGAAAATTGTTTGAAAAATTTGGACCTAGTGTTGTCAAGATGTGAAAGTACTAATTTAGTTTTAAATTGGGAAAATGCCACTTTATGGTTGATGAGGGCATTGTTTTGGGGCATAAAATAAGTAAAGATGGAATCCAAACGAATAGGGCAAAGATAGAAGTCATAGAAAAGTTACCACCTCCTACTATGGTTAAGCAAATTAGGTCTTTTCTAGGCCATTCAGGATTTTATAGGAGATTTATAAAGAATTTTTCTATCATTGCTAAACCATTAACTAACTTGCTTGTTAAAGATGTACCCTTTAATTTTTCTCAAGATTGTTTAAATGCCTTTAACACTTTGAAAGATGCATTAGTAAGTGCACCTATTATGGCAAAACCTGATTGGGGATTACCATTTGATATAATGTGTGATGCTAGTGATATTGCTGCTGGTTGTGTTTTAGGGCAAAGACATGATAAGAAATTGCATGTAATATACTATGCTAGCCATGTTCTAACTAGTACTCAAATGAATTATACAATTACTGAAAAAAAAATGTTGGCTGTAGTATATGCTTATGATAAATTTAGATCATATTTGCTAGGATCCAACGTCATAATCTATAATGATCATTCTGCATTAAAATACTTATTTGCTAAGAACGATGCGAAACCATGTCTTATTAGATGGGTACTGTTATTGCAAGAATTTGACATTGAGATTAGAGATAAAAAGGGCTTTGAGAATTCAGTTGCTGATCATTTATCTCGTCTAGAAAATGAAGAAGGTCCAATAGGCGAATCTACAATTATTAATGAAAGTTTTCCAGATGAAAATTTAATGTTAGTACAACATGTTCATACACTTAGGTATGCTGACATTGCAAATTTTTTAGCTTCTAAAATAATACCTCCTGATATGACTTATGCACAACGAAAGAAATTTTACTCAGATGTTCAAAAATTCTTGTGGGATGAACCATTTTTGTTTAAGATATGTGGGGATGGTATGATTAGAAGATGTGTAGGGGAAAAAGAAGTACAGAATATACTTATGCATTGTCATTCAAGTCCATATGGAGGGCACCATAGAACAAGTAGAACTGCTTCAAAGGTTTTAGAAAGTGGTTTTTATTGGCCTAAATTGTTTTAGGATGCCTTTATATTTGTATCTCATTGTGATAGGTGTCAAAGGGTCTGCAACATAAGTCGGAGAGATGAAATGCCTTTATCCAACATACTTGAAGTAGAGATATTCGATGTATGGGGGATCGACTTTATGGGACCCTTCCCTATTTCACAAGGTAAAAGTTATATCTTAGTGGCTGTGGATTATGTTTCCAAATGGGTGGAGGCACAAGCTTGTGTAACAAATAATGCAAATACAGTGGTTAAGTTTTTAAAGGCGCTATTTACAAGATTTGGAGTTCCAAGGGCAATAATAAATGACGGAGGTGCGCACTTTTTAAATAAATCTTTTGAGAGTCTCTTAAGAAGATATGGAGTATACCATAAAGTATCTACTCCATACCATCCACAAAATAGTGGTCAAGTGGAAATTTCAAATCGAGAACTTAAGTGGATTTTAGAGAAAACTGTTAATGCATCTCATAAAGATTGGTCACTTAAATTAGATGATGCACTTTGGGCATATCGAACGGCATTTAAAACACCAATTGGGATGTCTCCATACCATTTGATTTATGGTAAAGCATGTCATCTACCTTTAGAACTTGAATATAAAGCTTATTGGGCAATAAAAGCTTTGAATTTTGATTTAAATAAGGCAGGCTGTAAGAGAAAGCTTCAATTAAATGAGCTTGATGAGATTAGATTGTTAGCATATGAAAATGCCAAGTTATATAAAGAAAGAACTAAAAAATGGCATGATACTCATATTCGAATCAAGTCATTTAAGGAAGGCGATAAAGTGTTATTGTTTAATTCAAGACTACGCCTATTTCTTGGAAAATTGAAGTCTAGATAGAGCAGACCATTTGAAGTGATCAAAATTTCAGATCATGGAGCATTAGAGTTGAAAAATCTATCCAGTGGTTCCACATTTATGGTAAATGGACAGAGATGTAAGCTTTACTTGGGTGATAAGGTTAGTGATCCACCGCAAGTAACGTTTCATACAAATTGAATCTACACAGTAGGTATGTATAATATATATCTATATATATATGATTTATTTGTTATGTTTTTACTTTATTTAAATTGTTATTTGAAATAATAAAAGACTCATTCCAGTTCAAGTGTGCAGAAATTTTTTTTTGCAGAATATGATATCGCGAGTGCGATTTAGGGGAGCGCGAGCGCGTCAAGGTTGATTTTGAACCCCAGAGAGTTTGCCTTTGTATTCGTGGACAGAATCGCGAGCGCAATTTATGGAACCACAGCACGATACCTGTGAAAAAAAAAGAGACAGAGAGATTGGATTAAGGATCGCGATCGTGATAGATATATTCGTAGGTGCGAATCAAGAGAAAAGAAGTCAGAAGGTTTGCACAGATCATTCATGAGACGCGAACTTAAAGTCATGATCGCGAAATAGGATTCGCAGGCGTGACTGTCCAACGGACAAAACGTAACCAATTGTCTTTTCCAAATTCAAATTCAACTATTCTCCTTCCCAATGTATTCAAACCTGCAGAAAACTGCAAACACCCTTTCAAAACCAATCACGTCCTTTCTTTTCCAACTTCTCCAGTGACCATTCAACCCTATCCTTCCCCAAGATTATCTATATAAGGGTTTCTATTTCTCTTTCAAAAACACCACATCTGCCAGTGCAATACTCTTCATAAAAACCCATCCTCTATTTTTTCTTATCTTTATTATCACTATGCCATTCAAGCAAAAAGCAAGGAACAACAAAGATGATTCATCTTCCTCTGTTCCAACAAAGAAAGATTTGGCATCAAGGTACAAAGCGCCATTTCCCATCTACACGATAGAAGAAGGCGAACATTTCACCCGACTCACGAAATCAAATTTTACCGGTATGTATCTTCTTTATGTTAATTTTCTGCAAAATACTGGTCTATTAGAAAAAATTCAAGAATATTTGAAAATACTTCACTTTGAAATCCATAGCCAATTAAGAATCCCTGAGAATTATAAAATAAGTCTTGAGTTGTTGACTACACTTGAATGGGTTGATGAAACAGAGAATGCCATTAAATTTAGAGTAGATGGAGAATTGTTAACTTTATTAGACTATGATAAAATGCATTATTGGTTAGGATTTCCTACAAAAGGATTTGCTTCCAAACCGAAAGGTTGGAACGCTGCATCGGTTTGGGAAATGCTAACAGGTCAGTCATCCTTTAATGCTAGGAATGCTAGTAACAAATGGTTTAAGGATGAAAGTCTTTTATATCTGCATAAATATCTGTGTTACGCTTTGTATGGACGATGGAAGCCACCAAGGTCCAAACAAAGGGTTTGTTTTTGTTGGAAACTATTTTGCAGGGAAAACGGGTACATGTTTCCGAAATAATGTTTGATACCCTTTACAACCTTTCTCGTCATCAATGCAAGGTTCCATTAGGGATCGGTAATATGGCACCCATTCTAATATATGCTACCCGCATGCCTATTCCACCCTATCGTGCACAGCCCACCAATATTTTCAGGTATATGGATGGTGCTTTCTTGAAGAAATCTGGATTAGTTGATGAAGTGAAAGATGGTAATATCATGGTTTATCGTTGGAAGTCATGGGAAAGAAGAGTGGGACAAGGTAATAGAAATGAAGGAACCTCTCGTATGAATGAAGAACAAGTAAGACAAAAGAAAGGGAAGTCGCCAATGACATCCTCCGCTCCAGCAGAAGAAGAGGCAGAAGAAGTTGCTGGTTGGAAGCAAGTCTTAAGTAGAATTGATACCTACAACAGTCCCAAGAGAATTTGCAAGTGAAAGTTTCTAAAATGGGGCAACAATTTCACACCATTCAGAAGGAACACAGGAGTATGGCATGGAAGCGGATGCCATATTTCCGGAAGCAGAATATCGAATTCACTCCATCACCTCCGGATTCTCCTGAGGCCTGAGGTTTTTCTGCACCTACTTGTTTCTATTTTCATTTCTATTTCTACTATGTGTTTTATGCATGTGTTTTGTGTGTTGTATGCATGTCTTTCTCCCAATGAGGACATTGTGTCTTTTAAATGTGGGGGAGTAGTGTGTCTTTGTGTTTTTTATGTTTATATATATATATATATATATATATATATATATATATATATATATATATATATATATATAAAGAAGACAAAAACGTAGAAAATTAAAAATTAAAAATAAAAATTTTGCCAATTAAAAAAGCCAAATTCTTTACCTTAATTCAATGTTTAGTCCCTACATGTTGATTTGTTTATATTTCACTTTTTGAAATGGCAGTCTTGAATAATATACCATGATTAAGAGATTTAAACGATTATATGTTTAGGTTTGATTATGAACTTAGGTATTAGGATTTAAACCATGACATATGAAGTTTCCCTAGCAAATTTTCAATCTTCAGTTAATTATCTAGACATAATTTTTGGCTTAAGAGAAGCATGAATCCTAACTTGAATAAGAAATAGGAAGGAAATAATACATGTATGTTTTAAATTAATAAAGGATGAGGGTATTATGAGAGAAAACAAGCAAGATTGAGGGAATAACAGAAATCTGTTCTAATGAAAAGTGGTACGGAGCATAAAATGCAACCACTTTTTGCTTATATTCCCATATATATATATATATATATATATATATATATAAGTGGTATGGTGCATAAAATGCAACCACAAAAGAAAAAGGTGAGAAGTGGTATGGAGCATAAAATGCAACCACTTTGTGTGATAGAAATAGTGTGACATCCCGACCCAGCAAAGCGATCCTCCAAAGCGGACAATTCCTCTGGTGATTAGAGTCGGGCGTGACAAATAGGTTACCTAAAAATACCTTGAGATGAGAAACATTACATGTGTGCTAAACTTGTCCTATGTACTTTCTATTTTGGCAGTCTAAGGAAGGAGAATTGCCTATCTCATGTTTTAGGTTTGGCTAGATTTTTAAACTTAGATTTTGTTTGCTAGATTGAAATTTTAGATGCCATGTTCACCTATTATACTTGATTCAAAATCAAATCAATCTCTTATTTTTGGTAAATTACTTAAGAAGTCCAAATCAACGAGTAAAAAAAAACATGATCAACATGAGTTCAAAAGAAAAGATGAATATTTTGCTTAGGGATAAGCAAAGAACTAAGTGTGGGGGAATTGATAGCCTCGCAAAGCGGGCAAATTTGTTATGTTATAATCACATGATTTGCATGATTGCGTGTTTGTTTTTATACATTTTACATTTTCTTGTGTGTTGTTTTTGCCTTAAGTTGTTTTAAGAATGCATTTAAGCAAAGGATTGGAAAGGCTTGCTTTTATGAAGAAAAAGGATCAAAATTTGACTAAGTATGGAAAAGAGAAGTCCTGCCAAGCAAAATTTGCGATGCAAATGAAGTTGCGCTGCATGGGAAGAAATGAAGATTCGCGAGCATGACCTAAAATGCACAGGCGCGATCTATATGATAGAAGGTTCAGAAGACATCAAACATAATTCGCGAGCGCGACATCAAATGCGCGAGCGCGAAAAGCATTCCAAAGAGGCAGAGAGATCATAAACAAGGATCGCGAGCACGACCCTTACACTCACGAGCGTGAGTCGAGTTTCCAGGAAATGTCAATCGCTACCTTTTCACCAGAAAAGCATGTCCTCCCACGAACAGGTCGGAGCTTTTCCTAACAGGAGTCATCTGAAGCACCTTTTGGCTAGCCAATCACCATCACAACCAACATCATCCTCCTCTTCTATAAATTGCAAGCAAATGAAGAGGAAAACATTAAGGAAAACTCAGAAAAAGAGAGAAGAAAAAAATAGTATTAGATTATAATAGAAAAGTGTAAAAGTAGTACTTAGAAATAAGTTGACAAGAGTCACTTATTATTGTCTATGCAAAGAACATCAAGAAGTTCCTCGAGGTGTGACGCCCTCCGGAGGCTTGAGTTTGATTACTTAAATCTTTCTCTTGTTTTATTAAAGACTTATTGTATGTTGTTCATCATTACTTTTCTATGCAAAGCAACAATATTATTTGGTTTCATTCATTTAAGTTATCTTTTGATCTTTGTTTAATCAAGTTTGCTTAATTATATTCTCAGAAAGAAATAATTTAGTAAAGATCAAAAAGATGGAATTCATTTAGTAGAATTTGCTTGTGAATCTTTAACTTGTTTTGTCAAAAGTTAAGTTTAATCTTATTGAAATAATCAAAGAATAGGAACTAGATTCAATATTTGACAAAGTAAAATATGTTGTATGTAGAGATACATATAATAAATAGAGTAATTCTGTACCGAGAGGTTGAATTATACTTTACATAGGTGATTAAAGAATCATTTATTGCATGTTACAAGTTTTGCTATAGAAAAAGAAAATTCAGTGCATAATCAATTCTTCTAAGCATTCTACTATATCTTTATCTATAGGATTAAGTAGTATATTTAATTATAATTTAAATAGGATTGTAGTTTAATCATTTCATATTTTTATTGCTGTAAACATAAGTATTAAGGATAAGTAGTAAAGTGGACATAACACGTTCCTCGTGGGATCGATCTTTTTATTACTGCGTTGTGATCCGTATACTTGCGGGTAATTAAGGAGTGCAACAATTAGTAACCGCATTTCATGCATACATGGCATGTGCACTGCATATTTTCTCTGTTGTTATTTTGTATATTCACAGATACGTGCTCATCGGAGAGCCTTGCCACTACTAACTTGAGGCGCGCCGCTTCATACAACTGGCACGCCTCATTATAGTCGAAAATGGACACCTGCAGCATAAGGCAAGGGTAGCCAATAAGCGAGTGAAATAATAAAGAACAATTGTCGGAATAAAGAGCAGATAATACTCACATAGATGCAGCCTTACAGAGACATCTGGTATGGACTCACAAGGTGGGTCTCCAGCATACCCTGTGCATTCTGCCCCGTGCAATCCAGAATGAAAGAGAAAGAGACACCAAATCCGTTCTCTGGCTTGCCAACAACAACAGCCATATCTAAAGCCTCGGAATCAGAAACCCCTCCTGTTTTCGTCGAAAATCCCCCCGGAGGACCCGAAAACATCCTTTTTGTGATTTTTGATAAAATATTTTTATTTTGGATGCGGTGCCGATAAATCGGTTTTATAAACAATTTTTAGTCGCCACCCATTATTTAGGCAATGAGACCGTTTTTATAAAAATGACTCCATTATAAACCCAATTTTGTTTCAAGGCCAAATTATTTCAAAAAGACTAGTCAGGCGCACCAATGTGATTCTGGGTAAGGGAATTGGGTACGCCGGCCCGTTGGAAGTCGACGCCTGGAAAACCGGCCTCTATTAACCTATGATTTCTAATTTATTTTAGTTAGAAAAGTCAAATTATTTATTTATTTAAATCCAACCCAAATGAGTCAGACCGAGTTCCTATATGGAAAATTATTTAATCATCCCAATCAAATCTAATTATCACATAACAATTATTCAAGTCAAAGCAATTAAACCAAATAAATAAAAGACCCGCTCTTGCCTTATGGTTCAAAGCGGGCGACAAACCGAGTCAAAAATATTAAATAAAATAAATAAATGACCCGCTCTTGCCTTATGGTTCGAGGCGGGTAACAAACCGGATCCAAAAATATATATAAATTGATTCAGAATTAAATCCGTAAACCAATAAAAACAAAATCAAACATAATTATTATTTAATACCAAAAATATTATTAATGAATATGCAAATTAATCTTAAATATGAATAAATCAGCAAATTTACTCCTAAACATTTAATTATTATTTTTTGTCTGAATATGCAAATTGTTAATAAATCTACAAATCTAATTTCATTTTTTATTTGAATATAAATTGTAAAATTCATATAAATAAACACATAAAATTACATTTTAGTATTTTAATTTTAATTAAACTGTGATCTGTTCATATTTGGGCATTCTTAGATTAATTGAAGAAATTAGGTTTCATTTTTGTACAAAATTTATATATTTTTTATTATTTCTGGAAAAATCTGGATGAACAGTTACTGTTCATTGAATGAACAGCAAAATTTATATTTTTTTTATTGTTTCTGGAAAAATCTGGATGAACAGTTACTGTTCATCGATGAACAGCTGCGTGATTTTTACCCACAATTCATTTTTAATTGATTTTTTACATCATTTCTTGTTTACATGTGATTTAAGGACATATAAAATGGTCAAATATGAACAAAATACAATTAAAAGAAGCTTAAATTACTAAAACCATAAAAATATGTAAAAAAAAACACAAAAAATATGTAAAAAAAAAACATAAAAAATGTTAAAGAAATTACTTAATCCTTAGATTGAGGATTGTAAATGGATCAAATGTCTTAACAAATGATAGTTAAGATCTCCCGAAGCTTTGTTTCCAAGGATTGAAGTGTTTTTTTTTTTATCTTTTGATTTTTTTTCTCTCTTTTTATGGTTTGATTCACCTAAAATTGATATCTAATGCCAATTTCTCTTCAAATCAACTGATAAGAATTTTTTGGAGAGAAATGTGGCAGCACAGTATATTTTTTAGGGTTTTTGTCGTTTGTGAAGTTGTGTGAAAGTTGTGAGAAAGAGATGTATTTATAGAGCTAGGTCAGGACACTGTAGCACGAATACTGCAGCACGATGTAGCACAGCCACTGTAGCACGGACACTGTAGCACGCAGCTCCCTTTTTTTTTTTTTAATCCTTGGATTGAAAGGCTTCTAGATAGCATTAACCCATTCATCCTTGTGTCCTCATCGGATCAGGCGGAGCATAAAAAACACGCGTCAACAGTTTGCCCCCCCACTTTAGCATTAATTGCATAAACGATTAATGTTAAAGTGGCCTATTGACGCGCCTTCAATCTTGGCTTGAATGGAGTGGTTGTCTTGATCATCTGGTTACATCCAAAGCTCAGTCTGATCGCCTTTGTTGGCTCCAGTTGGATCGATAATGATCTCCAAAACTCGGTCTGATTGGTTTTTGAAGATACCCCAGAGGCTCGGTCTGGTCGGCTCAATGGATTTTGATTTGAATTGTCTTGATTAACTTCGTAATCCATCATCATTAACCAGGAGAAGGATTGATTCGATCCGCTTCGTAATGCATCATCACAAATCGAGAAAAAGATCTAAACGGCAAAGCTCAGTCTGATCGGCTTTGTTGTTCACCTCCTCAGCTTAGTCTGATCGGCTTTGGAGAGTTTGAGATTGTCCTGATCAACTTCGTAATCCATCATCATTAACCAGGAAAAAGATTGACTCGATCTCCTCAACTTAGTCAGATCGGCTTTGGAGAGTTTGAGATTGTCCTTATCAACTTCGTAATCCATCATCGTTAATCAGGAAAAAGATTGACTCGATGCACCTTCAATCTTGTAATTGTCTTCAAAGCTCGGTTTGATTAGCTTAGAAGACACCTCCTAGGCTCGGTTTGATCGGCTTGAAGGATTTTGGTTGATCATCTAGCCACGTCCAAAGCTCGATCTAATTGGCTCTGAAGGCTCCAGTCAGATCTGTCTCCAAAGCTGGGTTTGATTGGCTTTGAAGACACCTCCTAGGCTTGGTTTGATTGGCCTAAAGGATTTCGTTTGATCATCTGGCCACGTCCAAAGCTTGGTCTAATCGCCTCAGAAGGCTCCAGTCGGATCTGTAATCAACTCCAAAGCTCGATCTGATCGGCTTTGAAGTCACCTCCGAAGCTCGGTTTAATTGGCTCGAAGGATTTTGATTTGATTACCCTAATCAACTTCGTAATCCACCATCATTAATCAGAAAAGAGATCCAAACAGCTTCGCAATACATCATCACTGCTTGGTGGGACCAAACGGCTTCGAGAAACCATCACCTGTTGGCCTGAAAATATTTTCAAGAGAGAAGAGAGCAATTTATGTGTACAAATAGATCTTGCCTTTGTCAAATGTTGGGGCATCACATGCCCCCATGCATTAATAATCATGAATTTTGAAATTTGGAATTTTGCATCAGGACAAAAGATTTTATTTTTGCCCCCAGTCTGGAATTCCGTCCTGGGACCAAAAATATTGTCTTTTAAACAAACCTTGAAAACTTTATTATCATCATCATTTTATTTTTTGAAATTTTAGCAAATTTTCATGTATACCCTTCCTGATGCGGTGTTGAAAGAAAACTTACCTGCTAGAGGGTAATTTGGTAGATTTGGTGATTTTGCCCCCTGTGTGGCGAGCCGCACACCGACTCCAAATTGACAAAGAAAACAAAACCACAGAAACAAAAAGGAGGCATCCCACTTATTTGCAAGAGTGGTTCACCTTGTTAATGTGGGCACATCTACTTTATTCTGAAATTGACAAAAGAAAATAAAATGAAAGTTAGAATTGACATAAAGTAAGAGTTACCGCTTTGTTCGGATGCCACTTGTCCATGTGCTGCATCTCCGGATGTTTCCACTACTAATTTTCAATCCAGTGGGGCCCATTCGCATCCTATCACTGCAGCAAGTAGATGCTATCCAGCTGGCGATGAGCATCATTTCAATCCAGTGGAACTTATCCACATCCTATTACCATCGAAGACAGATGCCATCCAGCTGGTGATGAGCATCATTTCAACTCCGTGGGACCTTTCCCCTTCTATAACTAGGAAGTCCATTCTTCATTCTCTTCTCATTCCATCGTATTTGAAACAACTTTCTTCCATGGCTTTTAGGAATCAAGTCTCATCTTTTATTCAATCTCTTCCAGATAACATGTGGGAGATCCATCCCCTGAATCAATTAGCCTGGCTAAGGTACTTCAAAGACTTGAAGCCTGATACCAGTTTCTTATCCTGGCTCATAGGGCACTTCAATCCCAATGCTATGGTTTTCCGTTTTGAAGATTCTGAAGTGACGCCGACCGACAAGGAGATGTGCGCCATAATGGGTCACCACCCTGTACAAGATGAAACTCCAGCTTTGTCCCCAAGCCTCAGATATGATCTGGCCGAGATTACGGCTCTATGCCCGGTTTATCTTCCTGACGGAATAGACCCTAATCAAGGCCTTCCCTTAGAGCCTTTTCTGAATAGAGTGTTGTCCATGGATGCGAACCCTTCTTGGGTTCGGGCTTATTGTTTCCTATTGCTGAATGTGTATGCCATGAAGAATCGCCAACCTGGAATTAGAGACTTCCGACTGCTGACTGTTGTCCGTGACATGCAGGTGTACCGTCGCACCATCTTCATGATGATCATGGGAGAGACCATGTGCTGGGTAAGAGATATTGCCCTTCACGTCACTAATTTCAACATTCACCATCGGGGTTGCCCGATGCTACTGTAAGCCTGGGCCTTAGATAAACTAAGCCTGATTCCTCCGGTCCCAGCACGTTCCATTCTAACCTGTGGCCCCGCTAATTTTCGGCCCCATTCCCGAGGACAGTTTGATTTTGGAGATAACCCCGTGATTTGGTGGACTTGTCCTTGATGGAGGATTAGACTTGTTTACTGCTGGAAGTGTAAACCTCAGTTATGTGCTGTATGCCAACCTTGATCGTTTCATGGCTTATTTCCCAGACAGGATCAACCGCCAGTATGGTGTCGTTCAGCGCGTTCCCCGAGCCCATAACTTCGAAAGTGGTCCTATGACACCGAGTCTGTTGACCAATCTGGCCGATCGCTAGCGAAACCGAAACACCTAGTACATAGGTCAAGGGGTGATGCAAGACACAGTGACACCCGAGTATATTGACTGGTTTTATTCCTAGTGATGAAACTGGGTCTTGAAAGAGTTGGTGTCTGATGATCCAACTGCTGGGATGAATGCTGTTGGAACTTTTCTTTCGTTCAGTTTCCTGTATTCCGGGGGCCATGGACTCCCAATCAATATATCCCCTCTCTTTTTTTTTCAATAAACAACTCTGATAGTTCTATCTCTATTGATTCCTGCTTTCTGCGCTTAGAGTCAAAAAAAGACAACAAATCTTTTCTTTCGAAATTATTTGCTAGATTAGCACCTCCTGCCCTTGGACTAAAAATGAAAGTACATAAAGAGTGGATCTTTCGATTAAGGACAGAAACTTACATCTGAACAAAAAGATGGGGTGACCCTTTTATCACCTGTAATATTCAGAAAGAAAGAAAATATGCAACTCCCTTATGTATGCATGAACCTACTAAGTGATAAGGGTTTTACTCATGGTTTTTCTTTATCGATCCTTCCAAGGAAACCACTGAGAAAATAGCACTTGATCCCCTGATTGCTATCTAAAAGAATCCAATACTCAGGTAGGACCAGCAGCCAACCACCTTGACCAAATAAGCAGAGAGGAAGGTCTTGTAATCAACAATCATACCCCAGAAACAAAAATGGGAGAAAAAATTTGAAACTCAAGCTCTTTATTAATCCTACTTTTTTCAACATCATACAGAAGTAAAGAGAAATTATTCTAATACAATAGTTGTTTATTCTAATTACTCATTCGCCTGCTCTCCTTCTAGTCAGGTTGATAGCATTGAGCAACCAATCGCAAGTCTGTCACGAATGCATGGCATAGATTTCGCATTTAAACTAAGCACCATGCGTTAATCCCAAAATTTTATTTTTTTATTATTATTTTTTTTTCACACTCTAACTTTTGCCTAGGCCGCCCTTTTCGGGTTTTCAACCTAGTGAGCTCCCCCTTTTTTTTATCGAAATCATCATCTCAGACATAGAACCTTTTCATCTGGTCTTGATTAACGATCCGATTAAAAGGCTTCCCTTCCATAGTGACCAATTCTGCTGCGCCTTTGACCAATAGCTTCTGAATTCTGAATGGTTCATGCCAGTTGGGTCTGAATTTTCCTCCAGGATGACTCTGGGCTTCGTGGTCTAACAGCCTGACCAACACTAAATCTCCATTTTTCAAAGCCCTTGGATGTACCTGCTTATTGTAGAAACGAGCAATCCTTCTCTTTCTCATCTGATCCTGGAATCTGGCATTCAATCTTCTGTCGTCTAAAAGTGCTAGATCTTCATACCTTTTCTTGACCCACTCTTCTTCGGTCAGACCAGGTTCTACAAGAACCCTGAGAGACTTCTTTTCAAGCTCTACCGGTAACACTGCTTCCATCCCATATACAAGCTCGAAAGGAGAAGCTCCATTTATTGATTTGAAAGTAGTTCGATGCCCCCAGAGCGCGAAAGGAAGTTTCTCAGCCCAGCTTCTATACTTCTCGCACATTTTGGACAGGATTCTCTTGATCTCCTTATTGGCGGCTTCCACTGCACCATTAGCTTGGGGCCGATAAGGAGAGGAATGATGATGCTCAACCTTATATTTGTATAACAGCTGGCCGACGTCTGCTTGGAAGTGGGAACCATTATCTGTGACTATGTGATGGGGAATGCCATAGCGACAGAAAATGTTCTGCTCAATAAATCTAGCCACTTGTTTGGCAGTCAGAGTCTTGTAGGATTGAGCTTCGATCCACCTAGAAAAATAGTCCATGGCGACCAAAATATACTGATGACCATTCGAAGCTGCTGGCGTGATCTTGCCAATGATATCTATACCCCAAGCTGAAAAAGGCTAGGAAGGAGTCGTTGGATGGAGCTCAACAGCAGGCAAATGATTTTTGTTATCGTGGTACTGGCAGGCTTTACAATGACGAACATAATTGACGCAGTCACCTTCCATCTGTACCCAAAAGTAGCCTTGCCTCATGATCTTTCGAGCCAAACTCATGCCACTCAAATGAGTACCATAGATTCCTTCATGGATCTTCTTCATTATCTCCTCTCCTTCGTTCTTATCTACACACCTTAGCAGCATTCCATCCCAGGCTCTCCTATATAGTTCACCATCGGCTAGGACATAGTTCAAAGCCATTTTTCGTAGAACCGATCGGTCTTCTTTTGTTGCTTCATTAGAAAAGGTTTCATCTTTCATGTGTCGCAGAATATCCAAAAACCAAGGTTCTTCCTTTGACTCAACCTGATTCACAAAATGTTCTTCATAGCATGGGATATTTGCCACGATAATGATAAATGGCTTCTTTGGGACTTTGCTCAAATCCTGCCATGCTGATGCTAGGTTTGCCAAGGCATCTGAGATTCTGTTATGAGTTCTTCCTATGTGAGTAAAAGTGATCTTGTCAAAGAGTGCTGATTTCTTTAATAAGTACTCAACATAGGGCTTCAAACTTTCTTCCTCAACTTTCCATCTCTCATTAGCATGTTCGATAACCAGTAGTGAATCTCCTATCACCTCAACCTCCTTAGCGCCTGATGCAAGAAGAGACTCAATTCCCATGATACACGCTTCATATTCTGCCATGTTGTTGGTGATCGGGAACAACAATCGTTTACACATTGTTGTTACCTCGCCATTGGGTGCTTCAATCATAATGCCAGCTCCAGCTCCATTCCTATTAGCTGATCCATCGAAGTATAATTTCCAGACCCCTCCTTCAACACATAACAGATGTTCGTCTGGAAATTCTAGCTCCCATGGTTCATCATCTACTGTAGGATTCTCAGCCAGGAATTCTACAACAGCCCGACCCTTGACTTTCTTCTTCGTGACAAACTCTGCATCTACACTTGTCATCTGAATTAGCCATTTCGACAATCGTCCTTCCAGAGTAGGGGTTTTTTGGAGATACTTCATGGGATCAACTTTTGATACAAAGGTGATCCTGAAAGAATCAAAATAAGGCCTCAACTTCTTGATCGACCATACCACTGCCATACACGTTTTTTCTATCAAATTGTACTTCTCCTTAATAGGCAGTAGTTTCTTACTAATATCGCAGATGGCCTTTTCTACTCCAGTGGCATCTGGTTGTACCAACATTGCTCCGACTCATGCATCTTCTACAGATAAGTATAGAATCAAGGGCTCTCCTAGTTTAGGGGAACTTAAAACTGGTGGATTCATCAAGTATTCCTTTATATGATTAAAGGCCTTTTGACAATCCTCATTCCATTTGACCGGTTGATTCTTCCTAAGCAACTTGAAGATTGGGGCACAGGTGATAGATAACCTATAAATGAACCTGCTGATATACTGAATCTTTCCCAAGAAGCTTCTCAGTTGGCGTTCTGTTCTTGGTGATTCCATATCTTGAATAGCTTTTATTTTATCTGGGTCAATCTCAATTCCATTAGGTCCCATGATAAAACCTAATAACTTCCCCTTCATCACTCCAAATATGCATTTTTTGGGATTGAGTCTCAAGTTATATTGTTTGACCCGTGTAAAGAACCTTTCCAACATCTCGGTGTGTTCTTCTTGTGTTTGTGTCATGATCACCATATCATCCACATAAACCTCTAATCCTTTATGGATCATATCATGAAATAAAGTTGTAGCCATTCTCTAATATGTTGCTCTGGCGTTCTTCAATCCAAACGGCATCACCCTATAACAGAAAGTCCCAAAATCAGTAGTGAAGGTAGTCTTGTGTTTATCAATTATAGCCATCATGATTTGGTTATATCCAGAAAATCCATCCATAATGGAATAACATCCCATTCCTGTAGCACTATCAATCAGGACATCTATGTGCGGAAGTGGTAAGTCATCCTTGGGTGAGGCTTTGTTTAAATCCCTGTAGTCGACACAGACTCTTATTCTCCCATCCTTTTTAAGTACAGGGACTATGTTTGCTAGCCATTCTGGGTAATGTACCACCTCTAAGAAACAAGCATCTAGTTGCTTTTGAACCTCGGCCTTGATTTTATCTTGCCATTCTGGTCTGACCCGTCTTCTTTTCTGCCTTACTGGCTTGATGTTCGGATCAGTAGGGATGAAATGTTATGCAATTGACCTGTCAATCCCAGGCATATCAGTATAACTCAAAGCAAAGACTTCTGAGTTTCTCTTGAGACATTCTTGGAGATCCTGCCTGAGTTCAGGTTTAAAATCTGATCCGATTTTGATTATTTTGGGATCTTCGGCGGTGCTAAGATTAAATGCAAAATGTTGCATTGCATTTATATCAAATATGCGTGTGGTATAATCAATGCCATGAACGTGACAATTAGGAAAACAAGAAAACAAGTAATCAAAATTCACTTCTATTGATTGAAATAATAAAGGGAATCCATCCAAATTGTTCTCAAAACAATAATCAGAAAAATAAAAGACAGGATTAATAGCCTGTTCAGTACATTCATCACAACTGTCCTTGACGGCTTGAACCAATTCAGCAGCATCAGGAGCATCCTTGGTCTCTGGGGCAGCTTCCTCTTTCATCTTCAGCATCTTCCTCTCAGTTTCTTCTGCATCTTCCGCTGCTAGTATTGACTGGAGGATCCTTGCCTTGGACTTCTGTTCTTGTACCATCCTTGAAGCTTCGTCCCCAATCCCCAGAAAATCTTCAAATTCAGGCATCTTCTTTGACCAGTCTGTGCCACTGCCTTCTTGGTCCATGCCAATCATGAATTATGTTCCGTCTATAAGTTGCTCGAGGGAAGGCTCTAGAGACTTTATGAGCTACTCCTCAAAATCTGTCATGAAGATCTCCAGCCCTGGATATATCTTTCCTTTGCTCTGAAATTTTCCGGAAGCCTCCGGAGTAAAGAAAATCCTATTTAGTCCGGGTTCTTTAATGGGAGACTGGACCTCATACTTCTCTTTCTTCCAATACGCTGAGTACCCCAGTCCGCGTCGATCTTGCTGACCATGTGATAATGGCACAGGTTCAAACCTTCCTTGTAAGTCTCGGCCTAGCCCTTACCATATTTCCATTACATCTTCTTCATCATTTTACGAGAGAAGGGGCTCATCCTGTTGACTGCACTTTTATTTTCTGTGATTACAGCATCATCAATCACAGCCACCTGAAAACCAGATAAAGGCACAATCGCCTCTGAACCCTCCACTGCAGTCACATTCAGATCTTCTTGGGCATTAATGGTTACCACATCAGTGCCCCAAGGTACTTTAACTTTTTTGTGCAATGTGGAAGGAATTGCACCCAGAGGATGAAGCCATGGCCTTCCCTGAAGGTCCCCTTAGCGCTACGCATGGTGTTATCGTAGGCTTTAATAACCATGTTAGACGACTCGAGTTCCGACTCTTCAATCTTAAATTTGGGCAACATCTTCAGTGGGCATACACACAATGCCGACCCGTTATCCACCATCACATTGCAGGTTTCTTGTCCATTAACAGCAACCTGGATGTACAGAGGTTTGAAGTGATTCCTACCTTCGGGGGGAAGATCTGAATCAAAGAAGGTGATCTCACCAATCTTGCGCTGCAGTACATTAATCATATCCACGCTCTGGATTCTCGCAGGAACTCTGACAAATGTCATGGCTTCTAATAAAGATTCCCTATGTTCCTTTGAGGGTATCAATAAATCCCACAATGAAATGTCAGCCTTAGTCCTTTGTAGCTGACTCAATGCTGAACTTGCTGTTACGCCGCTTGGCACCCTGTTTTGACTACTTTCAGGCACTTCAGTAGCCTTCTTTTGTGTTTTCCCCATTTCTTCTTCCTTTTTCTTCTCCTTGGGCTGTTCTTCACCCTTATCTGTTGTTTTCTTTCCTGCCCCTTCGATGACAACTGCTTTTCCCTTAGCCTGGTAATTGTTGTCTGGGTTGTACACTGGACCGCTGCGGGTCAAACTCTGAATGCCCACTTCATTCACATCCTCATCACTACTATAGTACCATTGGTCTGCTTGATCAGCCAGACTGTTTTGGATTGCAAGCTGAACCTGCTCATCTTCGCTTTCTGGTAATTCGCCAATTTTAACTGTGATGCTTCTTTCTATTTCAACCTTTACCGGTTTCTGTTCCGTTTCCTCCTCACTGCTACAGTCATCCCAGATGTTCAACATGGCACACATTTTCTCCTCCCATTCGGCCTCTGCCAATACCAATTCTTCCGATAAATCACTTCCAATTGCATTGACTGATCCACCTGCTGAAGGCTTATAAGGTGGATAGTTATACTGGTATTGTGGTAAGGGATTATTCTTTGTGCTTGGCTTATTGCGCTCAGAAGGTTTGGTAATCTTCCCACTGTCTATTAAATTCTGTATGTCATGCCTAAGCTTGAAGCAATCATCAGTAGAATGACCTTTACACTGGTAATACTCGCAGTCCCGATCCAGAAATTTACCTCGAACAGGCTTAGATGGATTAACTGGTAATTTGGACAGCACGCCATTCTTGATGCAGGATCTCATGACTGTGCTTAGAGGTCTACCCAAATCGGTGAACTCCCTTCTCACTTTCTCATTAATAGCTCCAATAGTATTGCTACTCCCCGACTGGTTTGCAGCATTATTTCCAGCATTTCTACTTTGATCATTGTAAGAAGATCGGTAGTTACCAAATCCCTAGCTTTTCTTCTTTTCCTCTTTATACAGCTCTTCAATATTCAGCCCAGCCCTTTGCACTAGAGAAAAGTCAGTGAGAGGTTGGGCCAGCATCCTTTCCTTAAAGTAGGGCAGCAGACTTCGATTGAAAATCCTGATCAGCTCTTGGTCCTTTGGCCTTGTCTGGACCATGAACAGCTTTGTCCTCCATCTCCTGTAATAATCTGAGAAGCTTTCGTCCTTCTCTTGCCTCAAGCTCTCCAAATCACGCAGGCCAAATTCATCACTGTCATCTGTTTTGAAGTGCTTGAGAAAAGCGATCTGTAGTTTGACCCAGTCTCTTTGTACTTCCATCTCTAGACTATCATACCATCTCTGGTAGCTCTTGTGCAGTGTTTGAGGAAATGCCCGCAATACATCCTCTTCATTATACCGGTTCATTTGAGCAATGCAAATGAACTCGGACAAGTGGGACCTCGGGTCATTGTCTCCTTCAAATAAGGTATGCTTGAAGGTCTTGAAGGAAGTAGAACTTGTGGGATTCAGAATATATTCCGTCACATGGAAATTGGTAACAGGGTCTTTCTCTTTTGCAACAGTCATTTTCTCAAACTTATCTTTCAGTTCTGCAAATTGCTTACTTAGATCATTCTCAACCGGAGCAGCGTTACCAGCAGATGCTTGGTTACCTAAGTGGGTTCTGGAATCTCTCTTTCCTCAACTACAAGCTGATTGCTTGAAGCAGGAGGGACCTGATTCTGTGCTCTCTCTTAAGCAAGAACCGCAATTATTATCTCAGTGATAGCCCTTATCTGGGCTGGAGAAAAACCAGTGTCATTCACAATATTGTCAGCCATCTCAACAAGATCCGAATCAGCAACCGTAATAGGCGAGCTTGGACTAACCACAGGACTACACGGAGTAGACTCGGGGATTGGGGACACTCTGACCAAACGTTGACCAGGACGTCGGCGCCAAGCTCTCAAAGTGATTTCCCGAGATGGATCAATTCTGACTGAAAAAGGACCTGAGTTAAAGGGGGTTCTGTATGTATGCATGAAAAATAAAAGCACATAGGATGAAGGATGCAAATCTAATGCGCCAATAATCGGTAAGGAAATAAGATCTTGTTTTTGACCACTGGACCCAAAATTCGGCATGAATAACATGGCAATAATTTATTTTGTATTCAAACATTTCTGGCATTGTCTGTCGTCGACCGTTCCTTTTGGATTTTACAGTCAGTTATTTTCTCTCTAGTCCCTAATTTTTGTCTTGGAATGAAAGAATTTCTAAGCGGGATATTTCTTATTTATTTTTTTTTTTTTGTTTTTGCGTCCTTACTTTTTACCTTGGAACAGATGGTCCCAAGCAGGATCTTATTTTGATTAATTAAATTTTTTTTATTTTTTTATTATTATTTTTTTTGCAAGCTCACGCTTATTTTCAAATAATGCGAGAAATGTGAAAATCCAAAGGAATCTCAACCCCCTTATAACTCCCTTTTCTTTTGGGCATCAATTCACCATAAATGATTGCATTATGTTATTCAAAACGAATCATAAGTCCATTCTCAAAAACTAGATCAAATGTCCGTACCGAAAATTAACTCTTATTAATGAATGGCTGAAACAAAAAATGTTATGTGATGCATGAATGTCACAACATATGTACAGTTTATAGCACACAGGGAATGGGAGTTGGGAAATGCATGCCTTCCAACCTTATTTCTCCCACACACGAATTCCGTTGGCAATAATTCTGACATCTGTTTCCTAGAATTTTGGTCTAATCTCGACAACCAACAGGGGGTTTTGAGATTGACGATATAAGCTCTCGGAATGAATGCGACAGAATAATAGCAAACAGATTCAGGTTTTCCTTAGGGAAAGTGACTAAGTCTTTTAACTACATGCATGGGCTTCAGTCCATTGGGCTTTACAAGGTCTGGGTTCCGCAAACAGGATTCGGGCTTTTTTCATGGGCCTACTCCTTTTGACGCACCTTTAAGGCACTAGGCTTGTGGTTGGTAAAATTGCTAATTCTCGGATAGATGTGCCTAAAACGCATGGTTTAAGCTGGATGTACTTTCGAAGTTAACAACAGTACCGAGGGACAATTTTTGGGTAGAAAGTGATGAGAAGAAGGAAATGCAGTATGAATGCAAGAACTTAAAATAAATAAAGGAAAGCAAATGAACAAACAAGGACGATTAAAGAATTTCCCGACGGCTTTCTAACTAATTTTATTTACAATTTTAGAAAACACAGGTTTTTAGAGTTAATTCCTAATTATAGCCGACTAATTAAAAAAAAGACCGGAGATTAGCGGGCACAGAAGACCGAAAACATCCTTTTTGTGATTTTTGATAAAATATTTTTATTTTGGATGCGGTGCCGATAAATCGGTCTTATAAACAATTTTGAGTCGCCACCCATTATTTAGGCAATGGGACCGTTTTTATAAAAATGACTCCATTATAAATCCAATTTTGTTTCAAGGCCAAATTATTTCAAAAAGACTGGTCAGGCGCACCAATGCGATTCTGGGTAAGGGAATTGGGTACGCCGGCCAGTTGGAAGCCGACGCCCGGAAAACCGGCCTCTATTAACCTATGATTTCTAATTTATTTTAGTTAGAAAAGCCAAATTATTTATTTATTTAAACCCAACTCAAATGAATCAGACCGAGTTCCTATATGGAAAATTATTTAATCATCCCAATCAAATCTAATTATCACATAACAATTATTCAAGTCAAAGCAATTAAACCAAATAAATAAAAGACCCGCTCTTGCCTTATGGTTCAAGGCGGGCGACAAACCGAGTCAAAAATATTAAATAAAGTAAATAAATGACCCGCTCTTGCCTTATGGTTCTAGGCAGGTAACAAACCGGATCCAAAAATATATATAAATTGATTCAGAATTAAATCCGTAAACCAATAAAAATAAAATCATGCATAATTATTATTTAATACCAAAAATATTATTAATGAATATGCAAATTAATCTTAAATATAAATAAATCAGCAAATTTACTCCTAAACAAATTATTATTTTTTGTCTGAATATGCAAATTGTTAATAAATCTACAAATTTAATTTCATTTTTTATTTGAATATAAATTGTAAAATTCATATAAATAAACACATAAAATTACATTTTAGTATTTTAATTTTAATTAAACTGTGATCTATTCATATTTGGGCATTCTCGGATTTATTGAAGAAATTAGGTTTCATTTTTGTGCAAATTTTATATATTTTTTTTATTATTTTTGGAAAAATCTGGATGAACAGTTACTGTTCATTGAATGAACAGCAAAATTTATATATTTTTTTATTGTTTCTGGAAAAATCTGGATGAACAGTAACTGTTCATGGATGAACTGTTCATCGATGAACAGCTGCGTGATTTTTACCCACAATTCATTTTTAAGTGATTTTTTACATCATTTCTTGTTTACATGTGATTTAAGGACATATAAAATGGCCAAATATGAACAGAATATAATTAAAAGAAGCTTAAATTACTAAAACCACAAAAATATGTAAAAAAAACACAAAAAATATGTAAAAAAAACACAAAAAATGTAAAAGAAATTACCTAATCCTCAGATTGAGGATTGTAAATGGATCAAATGTCTTAACAAATGATAGTTAAGATCTCCCGAAGCTTTGTTTCCAAGGATTGAAGTGTTCTTTTTTTATCTTTTGATTTTTTTTCTCTCTTTTTATGGTTTGATTCACCTAAAATTGATGTCTAATGCCAATTTCTCTTCAAATCAACTCATAAGAATTTTTTGGAGAGAAATGTGGCAACACAGTATATTTTTTAGGGTTTTTGCCGTTTGTGGAGTTGTGAAGTTGTGCGAAAATTGTGAGAAAGAGATGTATTTATATAGCTAGGTCAGGACACTGTAGCACGAAGATTGTGTCCTGACCTAGGTCTATAAATACATCTCTTTCTCACAATTTTCACACAACTTCACAACTCCACAAACGGCAAAAACCTTAAAAAATATACTGTGCTGCCACATTTCTCTCCAAAAAATTCTTATGAGTTGATTTGAAGAGAAATTGGCATTAGATATCAATTTTAGGTGAATCAAACCATAAAAAGAGAGAAAATAACAAAAGATAAAGAAAACACACTTAAATCCTTGGAAACAAAGCTTCTGGGAGATCTTAAACATCATTTATTGAGATATTTGATCCATTTACAATCCTCAATCTGAGGATTAGGTAAGTTCTTTAACATTTTTTGTATTTTTTACATATTTTTTGTGTTTTTTACATATTTTTGTGGTTTTAATAATTTAAGCTTCTTTAAATTGTATTCTGTTCATATTTGGCCATTTTATACGTCCTTAAATCACATTTAAATAAGAAATAATGTAAATAAATTACTTGAAAACGAATTCTGGGCCAGAACTAGTGCATCACGCAACTGTTCCTAGATAAACAGCTGCGTCACGCAGGTGTTCATCACTGTTCATCATGAACAGGTGCGTCACGCAGCTGTTCATCCACGAACAGCTGCGTCATGCAACTGTTCATCACTGTTCATTAAGCTTAAAATACTAAAATGTGATTTTGTATATTTACTTGTATGAATTTTACTATTTTTGGTTGAATGCAAAATGAAATTAAATTAAAAATAATAATTAAAATGTGATTTAGATGTTAAATAATAATTATGCATGATTTTGATTCTTGTGTTTGGATTTAATTTTGAATCGAGACTTTTATTTATTCGATTTATATATTTTGGATTCGTTTTGTTACCCGCCTTTAACTATAAAGTAAGAGCGGGTCTTTTATTTATTTGATTTATTCTTCGGTTTGTTGCCTGCCTTTAACCATAAGGCAACAGCGGGTCTTTTATTTGTTTGATTTAATTACTTTGATTTGAATGCTTGTTATGTGATAATTAGATTTGATTGGGACCATTAAATAATTTTCCACATAAGAACTCGGTCCGATTCATTTGGGTTGGGTTTAAATAAACAAATAGTTTGGCTTTTTCTAACTAAAATAAATTAGAAATCATAGGTTAATAAAGACCAGTTTTCCGGGCGTCGGCTTCCAATGGGTCGACGTACCCAATTCCCTTACCCAGAATCGCATTGGTGCGCCTGACCAGTCTTTTAAAATAATTTGGCCTTAAAACAAAATTGGGTTTAAAATGAAGTCATTTTTATAAAAACGGTCCCATTGCCTAAATAATGGGTGGCGACTCAAAATTGTTTATAAGATCGATTTATCAGCACCGCATCCAAAATAAAAAATATTTCATCGAAAATACAAAAAGGATGTTTTCGGGTCCTCCGGGGGGATTTTCGACGAAAACAGATTGGCGACTCCGCTGGGGAATTTAGCCCGCTAATCTCCGGTTATTTCTTAAATAAATTAGTCTGCTATAATTAGGAATTAACTCTAAAACCTATGTTTTCTAAAATTAGAAATAAAATTGGTAAGAAAGCCGTCGGAAAATTCCTTAATCGTCATTGTTTGTTTATTTGCTTTCCTTTATTTTATTTTTGCTAAGTTGTTGCATCCATACTGCATTTCTTTCTTCTCACCACTTTCTACCCAAAATTACCCTTCGGTATTGTTGTTAACTTCGAAGGTAGATCCAGCTTAAATCATGCGTTTTAGGCACATCTATCCGAGAATTAGCAATTTTACCAACCGCAAGCCTAGTACCTTAAAGGTGCGTCAAAAGGAGTAGGCCCATGAAAAAGCCAGAATCCTGTTTGCGGAACCAAGACCTTGTAAAGCCCAATGGACTGAAGCCCATGCATGTAGTTAAAAGCCTTAGTCACTTTCCCTAAGGAAAACCTGAATCTGTTTGCTGTTATTCTGTCGCATTCATTCCGAGAGTTTATATCGTCAATCTCAAAACCCCCTATTGGTTGTCGAGATTAGACCAAAATTCTAGGAATCAGATGTCGGAATTTTCACCAACGGAATTCGTGTGTGGAAGAGATAAGGTTGGAAGGCATGCATTTCCCAACTCTCATTCTCTGTGTGTTATAAACTGTACATATGCTGTGACATTCATGCATCACTTAATATTTTTGTTTCAGCCATCCATTAATAAGGGCTAATTTTCGGTATGGACGTTTGATCTTGATTTTGAGAGTGGGCCTCTAATTCGTTTTGAATAACATAATGCAATCGCTTATAGTGAATTGATACCCAAAAAAAAAGCGGGAATTATAAGGGAGTTGCGATTCCTTTGAATTTTCACATTTCTCGCATTATTTGAAAATAAGCGTGAGATTGTAAAAAAAAAAATTTGTAATTAGTCGAAATAAGATCCTGCTTGGGACCATTTGTTCCAAGGCAAAAAGTAAGGACACAAAAATAAAAAAATAAAAAAATAAAAAAAATAAAATAAAAAATATCCCGCTTGGAAATTCTTTCCAAGGCAAAAATTAGGGACTAGAGAGAAAATAGCCGACTGTAAAATCCAAAAGGAACGGTCGACGACAAATAATGCCGGGAATGTTTAAATACAAAGTAAATTATTGCTATGTTATTCATGTCGAACTTTAGGTCCAGTCATAATAAAATGAGATCTTATTTCCATACTGATTATTAGAACATTAGATCTGCATTTCTCATCCTATGTGCAAGTGCAAAGACAGAGGAAAGACAAAACACCAGTCAAATCGTCTTCTCAATTAGAAGAAGAAGAAAACGAGTCGCTGGATGGAAGCAATTTTTGAGTAAAATGGATGTCTTACAGCAATCACAGGAGAATTTGCAGGTCATAGATTTTGACATGGGACAACAACTGCACACGATCCAGGCAATTAACCAAGCACGTATGGAACGGAAGTGGATGAAATATTTTCAAAAAAAAAAAATGGAATTCACTCTGTCACCTTCAGGTTCGGGAGGCCTAGGTTTTTTCTGTCCTTTGTTTTTCATTTTTTTAATTTCTTGTGTGTGTTTTATGCATGTGCATTTTGTATTTTATGCATGTATCTCCCACAATGAGAACATTGTGTCTTTCAAGTGTGGAGGAGACCTATGTCTTCATTTCATTTCATTTCAGTTTAAAAAAATGTGTAAAAAAATAAAATAAAAAAATATAAAATATAAAAATGTGTAAAAAAAAAGGGTCAACTTCTTCGCCTTAGTTCAATGTTTTAGTCTCTACATGTTGATTGGTTTATATTTTGCTTGTTGAAATAGAAGTCTTGAATAATATACCATGATTAAGAGATTTAAATGCTTATATGAACTCAGGTGTTAAGATATGGCAGCAAAATTTTTCTTTAGCAAATGTTAATCTTTAATTAACCATCTAGACATTATCTTTGACTTTAGAAAAGCATGAATCCCAACTTAAATAAAGAATAGGAAGGAAAGGGAAACTAAAGCCATGATACTTGTATGTTTCAAGTCAATAAAGGATGAGGGTATTTAAAAAAAAATGACAGAGGGAATAACGGAAATCCACTCTAAAACAAAGTGGTACGGAGCATAAAATGCAACCACTTACTATTTACATTCCCACATCTCTCCATAAAAAAAAAGAAAAAGAAAAAAAAAAAAGTGGTATGGAGCATAAAATGCAACCACTTTGTGAAAAAGAAATAGGTTACCTAAAAATAACTTGAGATAAGAAACAATACATGTGTGCTAGAATTGTCCTAAGTACTTCCTATTTTCCATTTTAGAGCGGGAGGATTGCTTAACTCACATTTTGAATGACTAGATTTTGTATAGCTATATTGACAATTTTAAATGTCATATTCATTTATACTACTTAGTTCATAAGACACGTCAAATCTCTTATCTTTAGTAGATTACTTAAGAAGTCTAAATCAACGAGCAAAAATAAATATGATCACCATGAAAAGAAAGATGAATGTTTTTGCTTAGGGGCAAGCAAAGAGCTAAGTGTGGAGAAATTGATAGTCTCCCAAAGCGAGCAAATTTTATTCTGTTATTTTCATTTATACTAGTTGCATATTTTATCTCTTTCTAAATATTGCAGGTCACCCCATCTTTTAAAAAAAAAATGTTTTTATACATGAGGGAGTTGCATGTTTTATCTCTTGTAGGCGGTAAAATGCTCACCCCATCTTTTTCTCAAAAAAAAATGTGAATTTTAGTCCCTAGTTAAATAATCCACTTTGATGTGCTTTCATTTTTTTTATCCAAAGGCAAGAGGCTCAAAAGCTAATCCAGCAAATAATTTCGAAAGAAAAGATTTGTTGTTGTCTTTTGCTGCCTTTAAGTGTAGGAAACAGGAATCAATAAGAAGAGACGAAATTATTCAATGCAAAAAAAATTAAAAAATTAAAAAATAAAAAAATAATAAAAAATAATAACAAAAAATAAAAATACACAAAAAAAGGCAGCCGCAGCAATCACCACAGTGGTTGGATCATCATCTGCTTTCGGTGGTGATAGGGTGCAAATAGGCCCCACTGGATTGAAAATTAGCGGTGGAAACATCCGGAGATGTAGCACATGGACAAATGACGTCCGAATAAAGCGGTAATTCTTACTAGCTGTCACTTTATTGTCTTTGGTCAATTTTGGAATAATGTAGATGGGCATTTATACCCGCATTAACAAGGTGGACAACTCTTGCAAGTGAGTGGGATGCCTCCTTTTTGTTTCTGTGGTTTTGTTTTCTTTGTGCAGGAACAAAGCAAAAAAAAAAAAAAAAATCATCAAATCAATTTGGAGTCGGTGTGCGGCTCGCCACACAGGGGGGAAAATCACCAAATTCGCCAAAATACCCGCAGGTAAGTTTCCTTTCAACACCGCATCAGGAAAAGTATACCTGAAAATAAAAATAAAATAAATTAAAAAAAAAAGGATTTTCAAGGTTTGCTTAAAATATAATATTTTTGGTCTCAGGACAGAATTCCAGACTGGGGGCAAAAATAAAATCGTTTGTCCTGATGCAAAATTTCGAATTTCAAAGTTTACGAATTTTAATGCATGGGGCATATGATGCTCCAACAGTTAATAAAGGCAAGATCTGTTTGTACACAAAAATTGCTCTTTTATATTTTCAGGCCAACCGGTGATGGTTTCTCGAAGCCGTTTTGGATCCACCAGGCAAGATCTGTTTGTACACAGAAATTGCCCTTTTCAAAAGACCCTTGGACGTGACCAGATGACCGCTGACGCTCAAGATGCTGATGTAGTCCGACTGGAGCCTTCAAGTGGACAAGGCTAGATCTGTTTGTACACAGAAATCGCTCTTTTCAAGAGACCCTTGGACGTGACCAAATGACTGCCGATGCTTAGAACGCTGATGTAGTCCGACTGGAGCCTTCAGGTCTTTTCAACAAAATCCTCTGAGCCAATCAAACCGAGCTTCGAAGGTCACTTCAAAGTCGATCAAACTGAGCTTTGGAGATGAACCTTGGACGTGACCAGATGACTGCCGATGCTTAGAACGCTGATGTAGTCCGACTGGAGCCTTCAGGTCTTTTCAACAAAATCCTCTGAGCCAATCAAACCGAGCTTTGGAGGTCATTTCAAAGTCGATAAAACTGAGCTTTGGAGATGAACCTTGGACGTGACCAGATGACTGCCGATGCTTAGAACGCTGATGTAGTCCGACTGGAGCCTTCAGGTTAATGAAACCTTGGACGTGACCAGATGACCGTTGATGCTTAGAACGCTGATGTAGTCCGACTGGAGTCTTCAGGTTAATGGAACCTTGGACGTGACCAGATGACCGCTGACGCTCAAAATGCTGATGTAGTCCGACTGGAGCCTTCAGGTTAATTCAAATCCTTTGAACCAATCAAACCGAGCTTCAGAGGTATCTTTAAAGCCAATCAAATCGAGCTTTGGAGACAGATCCGACTGGAGCCAACAAAGCCGATCAAACTGAGCTTTGTTCGTGGCCAGATGATCAACAGAACCTTGAACGTGGCCAGATGACTGCCGATGCTTAGAACGCTGATGTAGTCCGACTGGAGCCTTCAGGTCTTTTCAAAATCCTCCCCAGCCAATCAAACCGAGCTTCAGAGGTGACTTCAAAGTCAATCAAACCGAGCTTTGGAGACAGATCCGACTGGAGCCAACAAAGCCGATCAAACTAAGCTTTGTTTGTGGCCAGATGATCAACAGAACCTTGAACGTGGCCAGATGACTGCCGATGCTTAGAACGCTGATGTAGTCCGACTGGAGCCTTCATGTCTTTTCAAAATCCTCCCCAGCCGACCAAACCGAGCTTCGGAGGTGACTTCAAAGCCAATCAAATCGAGCTTTGGAGACAGATCCAACTGGAGCCAACAAAGCCGATCAAACTGAGCTTTGTTCATGGCCAGATGATCAACAGAACCTTGAACGTGGTTAGATGACTGCCGATGCTTAGAACGCTGATGTAGTCCGACTGGAGCCTTCAGGTCTTTCAACAAAATCCTCTAAGCCAATCAAACTGAGCTTCAAAGGTGACTTCAAGGCCAATCAGACTGAGCTTTGAAGTTGATCACAGATCCGACGGGAGCCGACAAAGCTGATCATACTGAGCTTTGGATGTAACCAGAAGATCAAATCGACACAACCAAAATCCTTCGAGCCAATCGGACCGAATTTCGGAGGTGACTTCAAGGCCAATCAAACCGAGCTTTGGAGATTGAAGGCGCGTCAGTAGGCCACTTTAACATTAATTATTTATGCAATTAATGATAAAGTGGGGGGGCAAACTGTTGACGCGTGTTTTTTATGCCCTGCCTGATCCGATGAGGACACGAGGATGAATGGGTTAATGCTATCTAGAAGCCTTTCAATCCAAGGATTTAAAAAAAAAAAAGAAAAAAAAGAAAAAAAATGCGCGCTACAGTAGCTGCGTCATGCAGCTGCAAGCTGCGTAACGCAGCTGTGTCCTGACCTAGCTCTATAAATACATCTCTTTCTCACAATTTTCACACAACTTCACAACTCCACAAACGGAAAAACCCTAAAAAATATACTGTTCTGCCACATTTCTCTCCAAAAAATTCGTATGAGTTGATTTGAAGAGAAATTGGCATTAGATATCAATTTTAGATGAATCAAACCATAAAAAGAGAGAAAATAACAAAAGATAAAGAAAACACACTTAAATCCTTGGAAACGAAGCTTCTGGGAGATCTTAAACATCATTTATTGAGATATTTGATCCATTTACAATCCTCAATCTGAGGATTAGGTAAGTTCTTTAACATTTTTTGTATTTTTTACATATTTTTTGTGTTTTTTACATATTTTTGTGGTTTTAGTAATTTAAGCTTCTTTAAATTGTATTCTGTTCATATTTGGCCATTTTATACGTCCTTAAATCACATTTAAATAAGAAATAATGTAAATAAATTACTTGAAAATGAATTCTGGGCCAAAACAGGTGCATCACGCAACTGTTCTTGGATAAACAGCTGCATCACGCAACTGTTCATCCAAGAACAGCTGCGTCACGCAACTGTTCATCACTGTTCATCCGATCTCCAAAAATAATAAAAATAATAAATTTTCCACAAAAATAAAGTTTAATTTCTTCAATAAATCTGAAAATGCCCAATTATAAACAGATCACAGTTTAATTAAGCTTAAAATACTAAAATGTGATTTTGTATATTTACTTGTATGAATTTTACTATTTTTGGTTGAATGCAAAATGAAATTAAATTAAAAATAATAATTAAAATGTGATTTAGATGTTAAATAATAATTATGCATGATTTTGATTCTTGTGTTTGGATTTAATTTTGAATCGAGACTTTTATTTATTCGATTTATATATTTTGGATTCGGTTTGTTACCCGCCTTTAACCATAAGGCAAGAGCGGGTCTTTTATTTATTTGATTTATTCTTCGGTTTGTTGCCCGCCTTTAACCATAAGGCAAGAGCGGGTCTTTTATTTGTTTGGTTTAATTACTTTGATTTGAATGCTTGTTATGTGATAATTAGATTTGATTGGGACCATTAAATAATTTTCCACATAAGAACTCGGTTCGATTCATTTGGGTTGGGTTTAAATAAATAAATAGTTTGGCTTTTCTAACTAAAATAAATTAGAAATCATAGGTTAATAGAGGCCGGTTTTCCGGGCGTCGGCTTCCAACGGGTCGACGTACCCAATTCCCTTACCTAGAATCACATTGGTGCGCCTGACCAGTCTTTTAAAATAATTTGGCCTTAAAACAAACTTGGGTTTAAAATGGAGTCATTTTTATAAAAACGGTCCCATTGCCTAAACAATGGGTGGCGACTCAAAATTATTTATAAGACCGATTTATCGGCACCGCATCCAAAATAAAAAATATTTCATCGAAAATATAAAAAGGATGTTTTCGGGTCCTCCGGGGGGATTTTCGACGAAAACACCCAAAAAGTAAATTTCTTTCTAGTTTTTTATTTCTAACCTAATATTTGCATGTTTCTAGTCTTAATAATGCAGAAAAAATAAGAAAAAAGTTCCAAAGTACCTCGGATGTGCCCCAAAAAAGGTGGCTGGACAATCATGCCGCAGGCTGATTGAAGTCCCTGCGTCTAGAATAAACTCCTGTAGTTTCATTCTGTGGCTTACGGGTCAAGACACAGGGTCGATCACCGCATCACTGGGAAGCTAATCCACAATGTTCTCGGCAGCCATCAGTCATGGTTGAGAGAAAGAGCGAAATAAGCAAAGAAGAAAGAATTTGAAAAGGAAGTTGGTAAGTTAGGTTGAAAGTGACAAATGAATGTCACTTTCACCTTTTATAAGCTTAATGGGCCCATGGGCCTGACTTTAGCCTTTAAGCCTAGTTCAGCTCCAAGGCCCATTTACCGTGACCAGCTCTCATGCTTAACCGGCCACCCACCAACGGCTTGTCGTCTAAGTTGGGGCAACACACCACTGGCCACAAATAAGTCGCCTCCCCTCGTTTGCGTGCCACAGCACGATTTTCAATAAATTCACACAAATACACACAAAAACATGTAAACTCACACAAAAACACACGAATTCACGCAAACTTACATAAACACATAAAATTCATGCAAATTCATTCATTTTATGCAAAATCAAGTTTCACATGTTCACGCTTTTTCGGCCCTAATCACGAAAATTCTAACTCTAACCACTGGCCAAAGGCCTGTTTTCTTATCAAAAAATTTGTTTTCACAAGTACCTCCTAGAATCTCACATAAGGAGCAGCGGGTTGATCATTAGAATCTCACATAAGGAGAAGGTCACTTGATAACCTTTTACACAATAGCTTTTCACCCAAGCTATTACACAAATGTTTTTCATTTAAAAAACCTCTAGTCTACACTAGATTACAACAATCTATATCGATAGATAGAAATGCAATTATAAGAATAGGAAGAACATAAAATAGATTTTAAAACAGAAAAAAAGTCTAAAACTATTCTTCAGAAAAAGTTGTTACCAGATTTCTTTTCTCTTGAAAAATATCTCTTAAAGAAAATAGATGAAAAGAATTAAAGGGGGTTAAAGTGAGAGCTTTGAGATATATAAATCTTTGAACAATGAACTTTTACTCTTACAAAAACCACATAATTTCAAAATAAGAAAACGTTTTTATAAGAGGGATGAAAATCCTGTTATAAAAGACATTGAAATTTAGCTTTAATGAGTAATGAATATTTCTGATATTTAAAATAAAGAGTCAATGCATGAGTAACTTTTGTGGACACTCATTCAATAGTTACCAGAAATATTTTTGCCAAAATCTTTTCCATTTAGGTAAGTGTAATTAAAAGGAGCAAAGATTTGGTTCTTTTCTTTTAAGGCATTTATTAAGAATATCTCAAAAATGATTTTAAGAGAGATAAAAGATATGTTGTGCTTATAAGGGAATTTTCTCTCTATCCTATAATATTTCCTAAGACTTAATAAAGTACTAACCACTAAAAGATCTTCAATAATCTTCATGGTCTTCAATAAAAAATCTTGGATTGTAGGAGTTTGATTCCTTCAATAGTAAAACTCTGCATAAAATAACTTTAGCATATAAAAGAATATTAAATTTATTTGGTTTGTTTAATCATCAAAATCTTAGGAAAAATTGAACCTTGAGCCAACAATCTCTCCCTTTTTTATGATGACAAAACAATAAATTTATCAATTATAAGAACATGTGCTCCCCCTAAGTTTATGCATGTCAACAACATACAAGTTCTATATATAACAAATTTATCATGAAGCAAGATTAGAACTCAATATAAACTCCCCCTGAACAACTGCAATTTAAGGCTAAGGGATTTAGAACAGAATCCATATTTAAAAACTGAGTTTAGAATTAGAACTGAGTTCTAAAGTCTAACAATCAAAGTCATTCCAAAATACAAGCATACTTTGTTCACGTAGAAAATATCAAGCATCAAAAGTATCAAAAGTATCATAGATTAGAACATGGTAGCCAAAGAGAGATTAAGTACTTAAAGAGATATGTTCTGTTCACCTCAAGTACTCAAGCATCAAAAGTATATTGTGTTCTTCCCCCTTTTTGTCATCATAAAAGAGGGTAAGCAAATCAAAACAGAAACAGAAATAGAAATAAAACACAAATAGCCTGAGTTATTAATAGAAACAGAAATAATAGTGTAGTATATAAAACAAACTTCAAACAGAAATTAAAACAAAGTAAAAAAAACAAAGTAAAAAAAAAAGTGTTCATAAGACACTAAAACACACAGCAAGTTATCAAAATTCCAAGTGAAACTCATAGTCAGAACTGGTTGGGAAGGATTCACTGGTGTTCTAGTTCATTTATGGGCCTTTGGGAACTCCTGAGGTTCTGAGCAGGTGATGATTCAGATGGATTCTCAAATCTTTTAGAAGAAGGGTGTAGGGGAGGTTTTCCTCTCCAGTTAGGCGACCTTCCAGCTGTATGCTTAACCCTTTTAGGCTTTTTAGAAGAAGGAATCCAGGGCGTCGCTTTAACCTTGAGAGTAGCAAGCCTTCTCTCACTGATGTTCTTCACTTTTTCCATAGACTCAATGAGGGAGTGAGTGTGTTCCACTACAATATTGCCATGCTTGATGGCTCCATCAAGTTCTCTGTTATGCTCTTCAATGAGTTCTTTTTCTATTTAGGTCAACATGGCCTCTCTACTTTTCTGAGTTGAGATCTGTTCTCGAGTCCTTTTAACTTTAGTTGCAGACTCCATTTCTTCTTCATCACTTATCTCTAATTTTTTAGTTTCAGCATTACTAGCCTCTTCAACTATCACTTCTTCCTCATCCTTTCTTATCATCTCAGGTTCATTTCCTCCGAGATCCATAAAATCCTCTTTCTCTTGAGGAGCTTCTTTTTCAGTTTCAGCTTCCTTTCATTTCTTTTTTCCTTGCTCTTCTTGTTTTTCTTTTTATGGTTCAGTTCCCTTCACCTCTTCTTTCTCAGACTTTTCTAATTTTTCCTATTCCTTTTCTAATCTCCTCGTTTTCTTCTCAACTTCAGCTTTCTCCTTTTCTAGACTTAATTTCTCTTTTTCTAAACTAGCTCTCTTCTTTTATGTTCTTTCTTTCTCAACTCTTTCTTTTTCTAGAACCTCTTTCTCTTTCTTTTTCTTTTTCTTCCTCATCTTTCAACTTCAAGAAATTGCTATCTAATTTTGACACATTATAGCACCTCTTCCTTTCCAGATTTACTCTTAGAAACTCAAAAGCAGGAGTTAACACCATACCATGGGGCAACTTCTTGAGATTGCTCTACATCTTATCAAACAGAGCATATCAGAGATTGTAAGGCCTCTTTTCCATAAGATACCACATTAAACATAGAGAAAAAGAGAGAGAGAGATGAAGGTAAATGGCGATTTTAGCTTTAGATGAGAGAGAATAAGCTTTAAGAAAGTTGAAAAATCAGTTTTGGGGGGAAGAAAAAGGTAGCTTGATTAGATGTTTTGATAACCCTAACAAGTTAAAAAAAAAAAAAAAGAATAACACACAATTAAAAAGAAAAATGTCGTCTCTAATGAAAAAAATAAAGAAGTTGAAAAAAATAATAAAATTAAAAAAATAATAAAATAAAAAAAATGATTTGACATGTCTAACAAAATTCGAATCTGATGTAGATGGCGACATTAGAATTCTACATAAAACCTTATTAAGCCTTTTTAGACACAAAACATTTTTGTTCAAAAATTTACATAGTTAAACTTTAAAACATAATATAGAACAACTCTTTCAATCTCGAACGTAGAAAGCATTTAGAACAAAACAATCAGAGTTCTAAAGTTAAGAATTTAGAACTAACATACCCAGTTCTCTTCTAATTAAGCAGAATGGGCTTTCATTTAAAGGTTTAGTGAAAATATCTGCCAATACCTTTTTGAACATGACCACGTGCGAAGTGATGTCTGAGTTCTATATGCTTAGTTCTAGAGTGCTGGACTGGATTTCTAGACAAGTTGATAACGCTTATGCTGTCACATCTGATTGGAACTGCTTCTAATTTCATACCATAGTCTGTCAATTGTTATTTGATCCATAGAACTTGTGCAAAATAGCTTCAAATAGTAATGTATTTTGCTTCTGCAATAGAGAGAGCAACAGAAGTCTGCTTCTTGCTAAACCACAAATTTTTTCATTTAAAGAACCTCTAGTCTACACTAGATTACAATAATCTATATAGACAGAGAGAAACGCAATTATAAGAAAAAGAAGAACAGAAAATAGATTTTAAAACAGAAAAAAAGTCCTGAACTGTTCTTCAAAAAAAGTTATTACCAGATTTATTTTCTCTTGAAAAATATCTCTTGAAGAAAATAGATGAAAAGAATTAAAGTGGGTTGAAGAGATAGCTTTGAGAGATATGAATTTTTGAACAATGGACTCTTACTCTTATAAAAACCACATAATTTCGAAATAAGAAAATGTTTTTATAAGAGGGATGAAAATCCTGTTATAAAAGACGTTGAAATTTAATTTTATTGAGTAATGAATATTTATGATATTTAAAATAAAAATTCAAGGCATGAGTAATTTTTGTGGAAACTCATTCAATAGTTACCAGGAATATTTTTGCCAAAATCTTTTCCATTAAGGTAAGCGTAATTAAAGGAGCAAAGATTTGGGCTTTTTCCTTTAAGGCATTTATTAAGAATATCTTTAAAATGATTTTAAGAGAGATAAAAGATATATTGTGCTTATAATGGAATTTACTTTCTATCCTATAATATTTTCTAAGACTTAATAAATACTAACCACTAAAAGATCTTCAACAATCTTCATGGTCTTTAATAAAAAATCTTAGACTGTACGAGCTTGATTTCTTCAATAACTTCAACATTAAAATTCAGCATAAAATAAATTTAGTACATACAAGAAAATTAAATTTATTTGGTTTGTTTAATCATCAAAATCTTAGGCTAAATTGCACCTTGAGCTAACAACTTCAGACCGTCAGAAGTCTTATGTTGATCTTAAGAGACGAGATGTGGAATATGCTGTGGTTGATAAGGTCTTTCTCAAGGTTTCACCTTGGAAGAAGGTCCTTGGATTTCTTAAGAAAGGGAAGTTAAATCCTAAGTTCATCGGTCCATACAAGATTCTAGAGCGAGTGGGTCCATTAGCCGATAGACTAGCTTTACTTCCTGACTTGGATAGGATACATAATGTATTCTATGTTTCGATGTTAAGGAGATATAGGTCATATCCTTGCATATGATTTCTCCTGAGGTGATTGAGATTCATACAGATTTATCTTATGAGGAAGAACTGGTTCAAGATCAAAATCTTTAAAATCATGTTTTCATGTTATATTTCTTGAATATAAGTGCTAAGGACGCTATGTATGCAATTTGGTGTAATTTGGTTATCATTTAGGCCATTTTCATGCTAGGAAGAACTTTCATGGTTATGTTTTCATAATTTTCTGTTTGGTTTATCAAATTAAATGTTTAATCTTGATTATATGATGTTTAATGACGATTAGTGAAATTTTGATTTGATTTTAATGTATTTATAGTGCACTAATTACTATGGTTGATCAAACCATGGGAGGACTATTGTGCAAAATTGACATGTGATGGGAACTATTTGGAATATATTCTAAGGACTAAAAGGCAAATTCTCTAAGCTTATGGAGTATTTGGACAAAAGGAAGACTTTAAGGACTTAAACCAATGATTAAAAAGTGAATTTGCAGTAATTATAGAATAAAGAGCAATTTGGGACTAATTAAAGACTATAAATTAGACCCTTAAAAGGATTTGTTATGAACTATGGATAAATTAATATACTATAGTTCATTTAATTCCAAAGTGGGACCCATTTATAATTAATAAGGACTTTAAGGACTAAATTACAATTCGTCCTTAATTAAGATGATGATTAATTAGGATTAGTGATAATTAAGTAGTAGTAATAAATTAATTGGTTAATAGCAATTGAATTAAGTGGATAGGTAGTTAATTGGTGATATTTAGATTAATTAGGTACTTAATTGATACATAATAGGAATAAAAAAAAATAATAGAATTTTATGGCTACATTAATTAGGTAGCTAATTAGTATAATTTAGTAAGTTAAAGAAATATTGGATTTAAGAACCTTTTAGATCAATTAATTAATTAATTGATCCTCTGAACTCAGTTGGGAGAGTATTAGAAAATAAATAGAATATGGATTAATTAGGTGTATTATACTAGGTAAAAGTTATAGCCTCAGGAATTATGCATAGTCTTGAAATTTGTGCATATTAGTGAATTATGAATTATTATGAAAGGATGCTATGATTATGAATTTAATTGGATGATATGAATTTTTGTGCCATGATGGAATATTTTTATGAAATAAAATATTCTTTATGAACATAATATGTTATTAATCAATTATATGAGTTATGAGAAATTAAGTATGGTTAAGTGATTAATATGTGTTTTATGGTTATGAAATTATGATGAAAATATTTAGTATAGAAAAGTATGATTTTTATGAATAAATGAAATTTATAAAAGAGAATATTTTTCATACTGTAATAAAATATTCCAGTGTAATTATGAGACCACGTATTTTATTTATGAACACTGATATGTATGAATTATTAAATGAATTAATCATAATAAATATTTTATCGGCCTTGGTTTACTTGGTTGAGTCATTAGTTGTATAGATGTATGGCATGCCATAGGAATATAGTATTGTCATTATTTCAGTCTTTAGAAAAATCTTGGGCATGTTAATGTAATTAAAGTACTAGCATTTTTTTTTTTACTTGAGTTAGAATGTTATGAACTAAATATTTGGAACAATAGTTTTATTTTCAGAGTCTATTTTTATTTTATGGTATGTAATGAATATCTTAAATACTTTCAATTAAGAGAAAATGATTTATTATCTGTGTTGAATTTTTACGAGATGTATTGGATGATGAGTTGAGAATGTGGGGTTGTGTTGGACAAATAATTTAAAAATGCAGTTGAGGCGTGGATATTATAGAAGTGTTTTAAATGTTTTTCTTTGTTTTTGGATTCTAAATATATAGGGAAAACTCTTGCAGTTTTTCTTAAGAATTTCTCCGAAAATTTTTCTAAGTCATTTTTGTAAAATTAAAAGAAACGTTTTTAAATTATTAAGTATTAAGCTTGCCGGTTTAATACTTCGGTATCAAACCTAATGCGGTTCTTAAAGTCCTGTTTTATGAAACCGGATTTTGGGTGTCATAAAACTTTTTTTTCTCCATGTATCAAAATAACATTCTTAGTGCTTCTCAAATACTTTAGGATTGTTTTTTATAATTATCCAGTGATATAATTTTAGATTAAATTGAATCATAGTAGTCTTATTACTATAAACTATATCCGCTTACTACCTAAGATGCATATATTGGCTATCTTCCCTCTTTATGAAGAGCGTTTGGGATATATCCATTTCGACAGATAGATATTGTACATCACATGCATCAATTCTTTTTTTTTTTTCGTTTTGGAATTCAACATTTCAAAAATATGACTTTTAATAATGTTGTAACATTCTCGTGAATCTATATCTATATATACTATCCCTAAAATATAGGTTACTTCTCTTAAGTTTTTAATGGAGAAATAATTGCATAAAAGAGTTTCATATATGTATATATATATATATATATATATACACTTTCATCCACTAATAAATTTTTATCCACATGTATGAATAAGAAAGTGAGTGCACTCTCAATAACCTTCTTGCACATTACGTGATCCATCCTTATTTTTTATAAAATTATAACTCTTATAACTATATAAAAATAATAGTTACAGCTCTTAAAACTTGCTTAAAACCAAAAATAGGTTTTTAAAGCTTGAACACATTATCAAAAGTTACTTAAACCATATCTGATATTGTTGAAATCTTTGTAATTAGATTAAATATTGTATTTCCTAGTTTAGGTTTATTCCTAATGAGAGTAAATATTGTCTTTCCTAGTTTATGTTTATTCCTATTTAGATTACTTACTATATTCGAACAATCTTTTGTATATATGTATAGTAGGGTAGAGATTGGATAATAACAACATAATATAGAGAAATAAAACTCTCTCTTTTCAAAAACTACATGGTATCAGAGCCTTGCCGTGATTTTTCAGCATAGGTTTTTTGTCCGCAAATAGGTCTGAATTTCAAGTAGCGATGCGCCACCGGAAGTTTTTGGCCTTTCTTCATGCGCTGGCGCATGCGGCATTTTTTCCGGTGACCACAATTCTTATTCCAATGGTCTTGTTTTCGTGCTGCGACTCAGACCCACTGGTCACTCAGTCCCAGTTTTGACTTTGTGTTGGTTCCTTTTTTGATTTCATCTCACGTATGCTGCTTGTGTGATTTTCAGTTCCAGTTTTTTTGAATCAAGTATTAAATTTTTTAGACTAACAGTATGGTTGACGAAAAAAGGTAGACATAGTTTTTCACTCGGAGAATCCTTCACTCTAGATTAGTCCAGTGAAGTTAGATGGCACAAATTACTTAGCTTGGTCTCGGTCATGTTTGGTATTCATTGAGGCTAGAGGTTTGCAGGGGTATCTTGACGGCGGAGCACAAACGCCAGTTTCGACAAATCCTAGTTATAACAAGTGGAAATCAGAGAACTCCCTTATTATGTCTTGGCTAATCAATTCTATGCAGCCAACCATTTCACAAGGATATTTACTTCTTGATACAGCTAAGAAGATATGGGATGTCGCTTCACAAACTTACTCGCAAACTGGAAAATATGCTTAGAGTTATGAATTATGACAGAAAGTTCATGAAACCAAGTAGGGAGATCTAATTATCGCTCAGTAATTTACTAAAATTAGTGGATTGTGACAGGAACTGGATTATTACCAAGACTTTCAAGCAAAATGTATTGATGATGTGACTCAAGTTCAGAAGTTGATTGAAGTAGAACATGCGTATGATTTTCTGGCTAGCCTAAATAATGAGTATGATCATATTCGAGTCCAAGTTCTTAGACAAGATACTTTTCCATCCTTGTGACAAGCATACTCATTTGTACAGCAAGAGGAGACTAAGAGGAGTGCTATGGTTCACAGACCTACAATTGATAAAGCAGGGTTAATTGCTAATTCTAGAAGAGAATAAATACAGGCTGCAAAGAGCGATTCTTTAGATAAAGGTCACTTATTTTGTGACTATTGCGGTAAGAACATGCACACTAAGGAGTTCTGCTGAAAATTACATGGATGCCCAACTAAAGGGCATGGAGGGAAGTGGGTCAGTTCTTCTAGACCACAAACACACATATCTGATAGTGGAGCTTTATCTGAGGAACCATCTACTGCTAGTAGCTTTTCTGATAAGGAAATTCAATCCCTGAAACGATTGTTGTCACAACTTGATTCTTCCTTAACTGAGGCTGCAACCTCTAATTTTGTTAATTCAAGTAATGTTTTTCTTACCTTTCTTGCAAAAATTGCAAAATCCTCTTGGGTTATAGATTCAAGAGCAAATAAACATACAACAGGCTCTATAAAATATTTCCTCACATATTCTAAGTATCAAGGCGCAGAAAAAATTCGCATTGTGAATGGCTTCTTAGTACCGATTACTGGAACATGTCCTATTGACTGTACTTTCAATATTAAAATCTTCTCTTTTCTTCATGTTCCTAGATACCCTATTAATTTGTTATCTGTTAGCTTAATCACAAAAGCGCTTAATTGTAAAGTAACTTTTTACCCTACTCATCGTATATTTCAGGAACTGAACACGGGGAGAACGATTGGCAGTGGTAGCTTAAGCGATGGATTGTATTTGTTGGATGACGTTTGTCATTTTTCAAATCCGGGTACCAATCATGTTAGGAACTTCTAGAAGTCTTTCCCATGAAGTTATTCAATGGCATAGGAGATTAGGACATCCCTCTTTTTCTATTTTAGGACATTTATTTCCCACTTTGCTAAGTGTGATTTTGATTCATTAGTGTGTGATGCTTGTGAACTTGCTAAACACACCAGGCATTCTTATCCTCCAATTAATAATAAAAGTTTAATTCCTTTTGCTACTATTTATTCTGGTGTATGGGGTCCTACTAAAACTATCTCTATTTCTGGTTATAGATGGTTTGTGACCATTATTGATTGTTGCACTAGATTGACTTGGGTTTATTTGATGAAACTAAAAACTGAAGTTTTTTCATATTTTCAGAACTTCCATAAAATGATTTGCACTAGTTTGATGTGCATATTAAAATCCTAAGAACTGATAATGGTACTGAATACATGAATGTAGATTTTTGTACCTATTTAGATTCTAATGGTATTATACATCAAATTAGTTGTGTCAATACTAGTGCTCAAAATGGAGTAGCCGAAAGGAAAAATAAGCTTTTACTAGAAGTAGCTAGGTCTCTTATGTTCACTATGAATCTCCCCAAACCATATTGGGGGGATGCTATATTGGTTGCTGCTTACCTTATCAATCGTATGCCTTTTCGTACTTTAAATTTTAAAACTCTATTAGAGGTTCTTCAAGGAAAAAACTCTTATATTGTACCTCCTAAAATCTTTGGTTGTGTTTGTTTTGTTCATCAAAATGGTCTAAGCAAATTAGATCCTATATCCTTGAAGTGTGTGTTTGTCGGTTACTCTACTACTCAAAAAGGATATAAGTGTATTATCCTCCTTCTAGGAAATACTATGTGAGTATGGATGTTATCTTTCGGGAATTTGAGTCTTGTTTTCCTTCCCGGTCACCTCTTCAGGGGGGAGAAATATCAGATAAAAGAGGTGATGGATGACATTCCTTTCCAGGGGGAGATTCCTGTAGACATAGATAATAAGAGAGACCAATCACCAAACCTCTAGGAAGATTGGATATACCTGATTTGGAAACCTACACATGACGGACTAATACAAATACAACCATGGAGCATGAGACCTTTGATCAACCGTCCTCTCTAATTTCAGGCCCTGAAAATACAGAAGAACAAGAACCCGGTGAGTCTTCTTTAATCCCTGTTGATTCTGATCCTAATCTTGATTCTAGCCCTTCTGACAATGACTTTGCTATTCCTGTTGCTCTCAGAAAAGGAGTTAGAACATGCACTAAACATCCCATCTCCCATTTTATCTTCTATAATGCTCTGTCCCCTTCTTATAGAGCCTGCATTTTGTCTGTTTCTTCTGTTTCTGCACAAAAGGAGTGGCAAGAGGAGGCATTATAGGCTCAAAATGGAAGGCTGCAATGGTTGAGGAGATGAGAGCTTTGGCAACAAATGAGACATGGGATCTTGTAATCCCTCCACCATAAAAGAAGCTAGTTGGATGTATGTAAATGGGTGTTCACAATTAAACATAGGGCAGATGGTTCAATTGAGAGGTACAAGGCTAGATTGGTAGCCAGAGTGTTCACTTAGACCTACGGAGTTGATTACTAGGAAACATTTGCCCCTATAGCTAAGATGAACAAAATCAAAATTTTATTGTCTTGTTCAGCCAATCTTGACTGGAGTTACATAAATTTAATGTTAAAAATGCTTTTCTATATGGTGATTTGAAAGAAGAGGTGTATATGGAGATTCCTCCTGGATTTAATGATGACAAGACCAGAGGAAAAGTTTATAAGCTAAAGAAGTCATTATATAGGCTGAAGCAATTACCAAGAGCATTGTTAGAAAGGTTTAGTAAAGCTATGCTTTCTTTCGGGTACATTTAGAGCGATGCTAGTCATACTTTGTTCATTAAACATCATGAAGGTAAGATCAACATTGCTTATTGTTTATGTTGATGATATAGTGATGACTGAAAATAACGAAGAAGAAATGACTCACTTGAGAAGTTTGTTAGCTAGGAAGTTTGAGATTAAGGATTTGGGAAAGTTGAGATATTTCCTTAGGATAGAAGTTGCTAGATCAGATAAAGAGATTTTCATTTCTCAAAGAAAGTACATCCTTGATCTCCTTAAAGAAACTAGTATGTTGGGATGTAAACCTACAGAATCACCTATTGAAGCCAATCATAAGGTTCAAGCTGAAGTGGGAAGTCCAGTTGATGTTGGTAGGTATCAGAGATTGATTGGGAGGTTAATTTATCTTGTCCATACTAGACTAGATATTGTCTATGTTGTAAGTTTAGTGAGTCAGTACATGCATGACCCTCGGGAGTCTCACTTAGAAGCTATGCATCGGATTCTAAGATATTTAAAACCAGCTCTAGGTAGAGACTTTTATTTTCTAAACATGGCCATTTGACAATAATAGACTATACAGATGCGGATTGCTAATATGGTATATTTATGGAATTGGAGGAAACGTGGTCACATGGAAAAGCAAGAAGCAGGCTATTGTTGTAAGGTCCAGTGCAAAAGCTGAATCTAGAGCTATGGCACAAGGAATCTGTGAACTCCTATGGTTGCACATATTTACGGAAGAGTTAAAGTTTGTTGAAACAACAAATATATCTGTGTTTTGTGATAGTAAAGCAATCGTAAGTATTATGAATAATCCAGTCCAGCATGATCAAACTAAGCACATGGAGATTGATCGTCACTTTATAAAAAGAGACGATAGTTGAAGATTTTATAAGTTTCTCCTATATAACTTCAAAAGAGCAACTAGCTGATGTTTTCACAAAGGGTTTGAATAGCAAGTTGTTTCATCATTTAGTTTGCAAATTGGGCATGTGTAATATCTGTGCACCGACTTGAGAGGAAGTGTTGAAATCTTTGTAATTAGAGTAAACATTGTCTTTCCTAATTTATGTTTATTCCTAATTAGAGTAAATATTCCTAGTTTAGGTTTATTCCTATTTAAATTACTTCTTATATTGGAACAATCTTTTATATATATATATATATAGTAGAGATTGGATAATAACACACACAGTATTGAGAAATAAAACTCTCTTTTCAAAAACTACAGATATGAACTCATAAATGTATGAAAATGCATGACTATAATATCTCTATAAAGAAAATACAAGAAATGTGAGATATCATATGGGGACATTGAGTTTTATTTTTAAAATCCATATCTTTTTATCTTTAATAAATCATCATCAAATAAAACTTTTATATTTATGGAATTGAATATATTGTTGCTAATATGGTATGTACTTTAAAAGAATGAATCGTTGAGAAAGTTTGGCATTAGGTCATACGTGGACCCTTGAATACAATTATCCGCAAAGTCCGGTGATTGAAACATCCGGCTGCTAAAATGCACGCGTTTTCTTCATGGTCCCAACTCCTTGACACAATCCAAAAAATCCTCTTGCCCGAAATATAATGTATTAAAATAAAATTTGTTTGATGTAAACAAAGCCAGGACTTTTGCACGTTCACACGAAGACGGAAAGACAAACACTAACCACCAGAAAGAAAGTCATAATAATCCCAACCCATCATCACTCTTTCTCTTTCTTCTCCTTTTTTTTTTCCATTTTAATTCAGCTTCAGAGTTGAGACCTGGTACTACTCTAGCTTGTGACTATTTTTCTTTGAAGATCACTTTTTTTCTTTTATTTCTTCACTCGGGGAAGGCTAGTTTAATTCCTTTGTTCAGTCTCTAGTTGGTTTTTTCAATTTCTTACGAGCTTGTCTCTTTCTAATTTGTTTTGTTCTTCTTGTATTTTTCTTTTTTTTTTTTTTTATGCCTTTTTCTTACTTTCTGGAGTAATGCTTATTTACTTTGTTATTGACTATTTCTTAGACAAATAAGTAAAGGGTATTTTTTTCCATATTTTTTAACTGTATAAGTGATAGATTTGATCTAACCAGAAGGTTGAATCGTTTACTGTTTAGAAATTGGTTGACCTAATCTGGGTTTTTTATCTGTTGCATTTATTGGATATTCCTGTTTCTAATAATAGTTTGTTTGATAAGTTAATCATTAATTATTTCTTTTATAATTACTTCAATTTCTTGACCTTTTTTTCCCTTTCTTCAATTCATCTGTTTGTTCATTTCATAAGCTACGTCAAGATTTAATTTTGATATTCATTGATAAGTTTGGAGAGAATAAAACCATCAACTCTAAACTGAAAAAAAAGAAAAGTTCAGTTTTTTTAATATGGTGAATAAGATTAGATTTTGAAGTAGGAGTTGTTGAAGTCTATAGTAGCGATTAAGAGTGGAGGAGAAAAATGGGTAATACTTGTGTAGGACCAAGCATTTCCAAAAATGGATTTTTTCAATCGGTATCTGCAGCAATGTGGCGGTCCCGATCACCAGATGATTCCATTTCGCAGGCTAATGGAGAATCTGTCCATGAGGCAATATCTAAAGAACCCGAATCTCCTATGCCTGTTCAAAGCAAACCACCAGAACAAGTAATAATGCCAAAACCAGAAAAACCGGAAAATCCAGAGCAACCCTCCAAACCTAAGAAGGGCCCTCAAATGAAAAGGGTGTCAAGTGCGGGGCTCAAGGTTGATTCTGTATTACAAACTAAAACTGGAAATTTTAAGGAGTTCTATACTTTGGGAAGGAAACTAGGACAAGGGCAGTTTGGGACTACATTTCTTTGTGTAGAGAAAACTACAAGAAAAGAGTATGCTTGCAAATCAATTGCAAAGAGAAAATTGCTAACTGATGAGGATGTGGAGGATGTTAGGAGGGAAATTCAGATTATGCATCATTTGTCTGGTCATCCAAATGTCATTTCTATTAAAGGGGCATATGAGGATGCAATGGCAGTCCATGTTGTTATGGAGCTTTGTGCCGGCGGTGAGCTCTTTGATAGGATTGTTCAGCGTGGGCATTATTCAGAAAGGCAGGCAGCTGAGCTCACTAGGACAATAGTTGGGGTTGTTGAGGCTTGCCATTCTTTAGGCGTGATGCATCGGGATCTTAAGCCTGAGAATTTTCTTTTCGTCAATCAACAGGAGGACTCACTTCTCAAAACAATTGACTTTGGATTATCAATATTCTTCAAGCCTGGTATATTCATATGTTTATACTTTTATTAGTAGTTATTGGAATTGCTGCTCAGTATTTATGCTGGTTTGCCATTCCATTTGTTTCTCACTACTTCTCATGATTGTATTCTGTTGTTGAATAAACTATGTTGCATGCTGCTCTTACATTAAACACACAACTCGAAAAATTATTTACTGCATGCTTAGCTACTCACTTGAAGTTTGCAATCTTCTTGAACAGCTGGTGTTAACAGATGAGCTGTACCAGATATAGTCAACTTCTGTAAGCAATATATGGATATACATGGAATTTAGTGAAACTCTTGTCAGCTAACCTCCTAGCAGAATTAGTTTCTCCGATAGTTTTCTTAATCTGTAAACATTCAACTAGCTGCAGTATCAAATATATTCACTATGTCATAGAATGCCTAATGACACATATGTGAGAGCATATTTTGCATTTTATGCACATAGCTGTCGATATAGAACCATCAGGCACTGATCCAATGTTGGAACTCTAGAGGGGCCAAAAATTTTATAACATGTCTTTAGGTAAACCACTTTTTTATACAAATAAGCAACACATTTGTACCACAAAATTACACTTTCTTTAGTTGTGTAGAGATGTACCGATTTGACATTCTTAAGTTTACATTCTGCTTGATACATGTTCAATCTGAATATGTTAAAGGTGCTTAGGAAAGATGTTTATGGTGTTACATGAGAAAAAATGTTATTTAAAATAATTTTTTGAATCTTTTTTAAGTGTTGTAAGACTTATTGTATGATTATTCCCTTGGGGCCCCCTGGAAATCCACCCCTGAGCACTGCAAATGATGCAGTTATGCACCTATATGATGTTTTTCCTCTCTTCTTTCTGGCTTTCCAATTCTAATTTTATCGCTTGTAATTTTGAAAGAGCATATTGATGTAACAGGACCTTATCATTTCCAAGTTCTTTGATTTTGCACATATTAAGCCATTCTCACGTGCAATATTGCAACTTCTGCCTGATTATCATCTGTAGAATTTTGCAATTCCATATAAATTGAATTTTCCAAAAATAAATGTTTTGTTCGACTAGGAGAACTCCAATTGCATAGGTGGAAAATAGTTCACAGCTTGATTATGAAATTCTGAAATTACATTAGTCAAAGATGTTTCATTGGACCTATGAAAAAGTGCTTTAGATTATTTGCTTTCGAGTTTATAAGTTCAGAACTAGCTGATAGGGCTCTAACGTACAACTACTACCATCATGACATCAAATGTAGTTCATTTTTATTGTTGGGTCTGTCTTTTATGTACAAGCATTCTTATTGTTGAGTGTGTCTTTTATGTACAAGCCACAGATTTGACTCTAATCAAGAACTGTTATCTTTCCAGGAGAAAAATTTATTGATGTGGTTGGCAGTCCTTACTATGTTGCTCCAGAAGTTCTGAAAAAGCGATATGGTCCAGAAGCAGATGTTTGGAGTGCTGGAGTAATCGTTTACATTCTATTATGTGGAGTGCCCCCCTTTTGGGCAGGTGAGACTTTTCTCATTTATTAACTTACAGAACTTATTTCTTGAGTATATATGTTAGAATATCATTTATGTTTGATTCAAGGTAACTGATTTTTTCTGTTTCTTATTCTTTTTTTGGTTTTATTTTTTTTTATTTAGAGACCGAGCAAGGGATTTTCGACCAGGTCTTGCATGGTGATCTTGACTTTTCTTCAGAACCTTGGCCTAGTATCTCAGAAGGTGCTAAGGATTTGGTGAGGAGAATGCTTGCGCGAGATCCCAGAAGGCGGATAACTGCACATGAAGTTCTACGTGAGTCTTGGCAATTATTCTCTTCCCTTCCTGCCCCCCTTCATTGTCACTCTCTCCAGTTGAACTACTGATGTTAACTTTCAAGTTTCAACTATTGCTTAAACAAAGAATAGAGATTACATGAATGATTAAATCATTTAGATTGATGAATACTTATAATATTTTTGTTCTAAATTCTAATCTTTAATGGAGATCATTGCAAGATGCAAGTTCCTTTGCACAATTTTCTTTGGTCTTGCTGATAGTTATATTACAATACAGAGGTGGAACTCGGAGTTGGAAATCCCTCCCCCACCTTCTCTTTGTGGATCCGAAATTTCTTTTTATTTTTATTTTCATTTGTATTTTTACTGTTTTTTTTTTGGGGGGGGAGGGATGGATAGTTTCTTGAACTTTAACAATAATTTTTCTTTTCCACTAAGGAATTTTTTTTTTCTGAACTTTGCCCTCCCAAAGCAATCAATGGTTTCTCCCTTGAGAATGCAGAATCCTTTCTTAAGCCACTGTGGTCATTAAACTATTGGTCTCTTTCTTAAGCTGCTCTTTCTGTCATATTTATGTTTATGTAACTGAACTCCTTGCAGGTCACCCTTGGGTACAGGAAGATGGTGTAGCTCCTGACAAGCCTCTGGATTCTGCTGTATTAAGTCGCATGAAGCAATTTTCTGCTATGAACAAGCTTAAGAAAATGGCTCTTAGAGTAAGTCCCTGATGTGATAGACAAGTAAGAAGAGAAAGAAACCCTGAATGCCTTTTGAATATAAGATGGTTGAATGTTTGAAATCTGGAGTTGAAATAAATTGCTGAGATAATAAATCATTTAAGCTGCAGATGTTGCACAAGCTTTTCCTGTTTATATAGAAAATTGAATCCACCTCTTCTCACAAACAGGTAATTGCAGAGAACCTATCTGAAGAAGAAATAGCTGGCCTAAAAGAGATGTTCAAGATGATAGATACAGACAATGATGGTACAATCAGTTTTGAAGAACTTAAGGCTGGACTGAGAAGAGTTGGAGCCAATCTCAAGGAATCAGAAATTTATGATCTAATGCAAGCAGTAAGTATCATTTGATCTAGGTCCAGTTTTTTGAGAAAAGCAGTTCAGGTGATTTCTGCTGCAGCCACCACCATTTGCACTTATGGACTGTCACAATATTGATACCACTACTAGCACAGTAGCACCAGTACTGCATAAACGAATATACACACAAACACATGCTAAGTGTGCTTTTCTACTGTCACTTTTGCGTTGTAGTAAATTCTGGGATGTTTAATATTTTACAAATCAACAACAACCAAGCATTAGTCCGAAACTAGTTAGGGTCGGCTATATAATTCCTTTGTTTCCAATGTCCTCTTTGATCAAGTTAATATCGATGCAAAATGAAGTATAAGTTGGAAAAAATTTTGAAATACTTTTTATTCAAAAGAAAAAAAAAGCGTTGTGTTCAGGTGTAGAAACACTGGATTCTTTTCCTCTAAATTTTCCTCAGAAAACTGGAAAATAGTGTTTATACGTTCAACTATGAAAATATTCTAAATTTCTCAAATTTACAATGATCCTCTGGAATAAATTTAACACGTTTTCCACATTCTTCTACAAATAAAGAGTGCTCCTTTCTTTTATCCCTTTCTTATAGTGCTCTTCCCATGCCTTCCCCTCACATGATATTCTTCACCTTTTTTCTTCGCTTTAAAATAATTTTCATTTTTAAAGAAAGATAATTTTATTATCTTGCTTCTATGTAGCTTGGCTCTATTTTTCTCTTTGAATTTACAAGAGTGTTTGGATTCTCTTCATGAAAAGAACAAAATTATTTTAATAGCAAGTTAACCTACATATTGTTAAGATATATATTGGATTAAAAAGGGAATGTGTATTCTTGAACATGGTTTTCCAGTTTTCCTTTATATGGAAAACATTCTTATTTTGGAAATGTTTGGCATTTTTTTTTTTGCCAATTTCTCATTGTAAAATAGGAACTAGAAACGGAGAACAAAACTAAAAATATGGGGAAAAAGTATGTACTCAAGCTGAAGATTGCTGTAAGTTACCTGGTACTTAATCTTTGGAAAATAGTGCTGTGTTGTATGATATGAAAAGGACATGTGTGCATGTGTGGTGAGAGAAATTGATGGGAGAATATCAAAGCGAGTATTCCAATAAAAAACTTCATACGTTTGTTTTCAGGTTAAAAATTGTAAACTTTGTGTTGTTGAACAAGGAAAAATTACTGCAGTAACTGTGTTCACTTTAAGTGGTTTAATCCAGAGGCTGTCGTATGTACTTAATGGTTTGAAAAAGAGGGGCTTGTTGATAATGAATCACACAAATCAATGAAGGATAGAAGAAATTCATTCTAAAATTGTCTCTCTCAATTGCAGGCTGATGTAGACAACAGTGGCACGATTGATTATGGAGAGTTTATAGCTGCAACATTGCATCTCAACAAAATTGAGAGAGAGGATCATCTATTTGCAGCTTTTTCATACTTTGATAAGGATGGAAGTGGTTATATTACTCCAGATGAGCTTCAACAAGCTTGCGTGGAGTTTGGCATAGAGGATGTTCGCTTAGAAGAAATGATTAGAGAAGTTGATCAAGACAATGTAAGTTTTTTTTGTTTTGCCTGATATACTATCTACCTCAAATTCAATAAATAATTGACAACGTTCAAGTTTCTTCTTTTTTTTTTTTTGTTTGCTTATCTAGGCGGTAAAGTGCATATATAACTCGGGTAAACACCTAAATTGAATTTCCCCCTTCCCCAATAATAAAAATAAATAAATAAAAATAATAATAATGTACCACAGTATTCATAACTATTTGAATGAAGGATTGGTGGCTTTACTTTCTATTATGGTTTTTCCTTTGGAAAATTGGAAATTCATTTAGAATGGCAGAGTGGATATGCAGCTTAAATTGTGTTATTGATATTTCTGTGTAACAGACTCTGTCACATTTCGCATGTCAATTGTCCATTTTCCTTCTCTATTAGATGCTCAAAAGTCTGTAATGAGATCTGTGTATAAATTTTGCAGGACGGACTCATAGATTACAACGAGTTTGTGGCTATGATGCAGAAAGGGAATGTGGCAGGTCATGGTAGGACGAGCCTAAAAAATAGTTTCAGCATTGGGTTCAGAGAGGCTCTCAAACTTTAGTTGCATAAGCAACTGTGGTTTCCATGTTATCTTTTTCTTTGTGGAAGTAAGGTTGTATAGTAGATCAACTAAGAAAGCAGGCTTCCAGTTCACACTGAGAACTCATCGGCTTTTCCGATTTTGAGTGGGTTTTGCTACTTTTCGACCCTACTTGTTTCTTGACAGCATAGAATGTTTGTACTTTTACCTTAGAAATGCATCTATTTTGTTCGTGTACAGATTTTCTATCCATTTTGGTGCTAATATACCTCAAAATTAGGAAGATGCATGGCTTTCAGGAATGAAATCCTGTTGCTGCACAATATGGAGTCATGCCACAAGTCTCGCAAACATACATAGCTAAGCAGCAATTGAAATTTCACCTGTTAGGAGTGGGTTTTGTTCAAATCGATTCAAATCAAAGGATTTATTTTGAAAAGAAATAGAGTCGGATCAAGCTGAAATTGTGTACAGAATTGAACCAAATGAAATAGAATTAAATCAATTTGATTCAATTTATTATTTTGGTTTTTAAATTGAATCGAGTCTAACTCTTTCTTTTTTTTTTCATAAAGGTCAAAACATAGTTATTAAAACCAAATCAATTGGTTGGATTCATTTTTGATTAGTTTGATCAAATTGTGCCCCACCAAATTCAGTGAGAGTATGCAACTGGTGAAAGATAAAAGATATAAGAGAAATAGATTAGTCTTGTACTAAAGAAAAGTGTGGAGATACTTGTAGGATAACAACAAAAGAAAAATTAACCAAAAAAAAAAAAAAAAAAAGAAACGAGGAAGGCATCAGATATTTGAAATATGGTTAGTTATAAATTTGGTGTTCGAACTTTTCAAAATTTTATATTTTCGTATTTGATCAGAAAATATTTTCGATCACTGTTAAAAATTTTTCCATAAAGTGTTTTATTGGTTACCGGAATATTGAAATACAAATTTTTACATGATGATAATTGTTGACTAGGCACAAATTAATAGTGTCACAGGCATAGGCAAATGTGTATTTATATTATCATTTGATAGTAATTTATTTGTCTTTTAAAATAAAATAAAAACGTAAGGAAATAAAAAATTCTACAATAGAAAAATCAAATACAAGAAAATGAAAATAAAAAGAAAATAATCTCTCGAATAAAAATTTAAACTTCGATTCCTTGCAGGAACAAATAGCTTCACATAATCTTTTATTAAGAGAGAAAAAAAACATGTTTGTTTACTAACTATGAGGCCCTGACCCAAGCGCCAGGTTTGAACCACTAAATAGGATTGAATACTCATTTTGGGTTAGGTTCACTAAAGGATTTAGGGAGTAGGTTTTAAGTTTAAATATGATCAATCATTTAGCCTTAATTAATGTTCAATCTACAATTAAAAAAAACTTAAGATGAAGAAGAATGAAATTTATATAAAGCAATAAAGCAATGAAAGAAGAATAAAGCAAGGAATGCAAGCTAATTACAAAATAAGGAAGTATTGCCTCTAGCCCATTGTTGGGGATTTTAGGGCAATCATACATCTCCCAATTAAAAATAGAAGAAAAAGAAAGGTAGAAAAGAGTTTTTTTTTGGTGAATTTGGTCTGCAGCTCGATTTTAAAAACTCGAGCATGCCTGCTTATCTCTTGGAATGACAATCAGGACCAATCAGTTCTATATATTGTAAAATGGGGGTTGATTGATTTTAATTGGAAAATAGGCTCATCGAAGACCTTTTTTATTATGTTTTATAGGTGTTGAATTGCCATTTTATGAAAAACAATTGGCTTTGGATCGTCGCAAATAGATTTTCTTAGCTTTGGATTGACGGATTAAAAATATATTTTCTTGGCTTTGGATCGCCAGATTTTGGATTAAAAGATGAATTTCAGCTTTGGGTCATGCAAAATGTATTTTCTTTGCTTTAGATCGCTAGATTTTGGATTAAAAATGGATTTTGGCTTTGGATTTCCATTTTCGAAAAGAAGGGCATTTGGGGCCACTTAGAAGAATAGAGCAAACATTAAAAAGCTAAGAGCCATAGAGGACTTACCTGCATGTTTTGGTCAGACTAGCAGTTGATCAGAGTGTTGATTGGTGGGCAGATTGGAAGGTTGACCGAAGGGTGGATCGGCTCAGCTCCTTCTTCTTTGGCGGACGAGTGAGTTTAGGACCTTTGCTCTTAGAGCTTCAACTTGACTTAGATTTCAAAAGTGGAAAATCTAAGCCAAGTGAGGTTTATGGGACTAAGGAGGACATAAACCCATAGGAGGCTTTTTAGTATAGGCTTGATGAGCCAAAGAGGCTTTAATCCAAAGGTATGGAGACCTAATTCTAGGCTAAAGAACAGATTAAGGGGAAAGCGAGCTGGAGGAATCGCCCCACCCACTTAGGGCACTCAAGAGAGTGGAAGAGATGAGAAGAGAGCTAGAAAGCCAAAGGAACGTTTCAACTAAAACTTCTAGAATGTACTTTGTAATGAGAAATTGTTCTAGAGAGAGAAATGTGTGATATTGTGTGTTTTGGAGGTGAAAATAAGTTATATTTATAGGAAAAATGAATTTAGGGGGGGTGTTCTTGTGCGTCCGATGTGGGATTTTTGCATTTTGGGCACTTGTCCTTGAGCGGTTGACCGATAGCGATAGTTGGTCATGGTCGATCAACCGCTGCAAGTGATTGATCGGCGGTCAACCGGCCATATCCTAAAGGTTGATCGACTTAGGTTAGGCAGTCGGGACATTTCAACATTGTACACGCAGTTTGATTCGTGTATTTCAAAGCACAAATCAACTTTGATTTTGACTTATGATACACCGTTGAAAATCTATGGATTTCTAGTTCCTAACCCAACTTCAATCACTGCAAATTTCATTTGTAGCTCGAGTTCTGATCAAAATAGTGGAGAAAGCTCATTCTGAGTCCTTTTGATCTACATTGATTTGCAATGATTTTATGTCTGGTTCATGGCCCGTTTTAACCTAGATTAACATGCCATATACATTTAAAAAGTTTTTATTATTTAGTTTTTTTCAATGGTATAAAGATTGTTCCAATATTTTATCTATGAAAAGAGTTGTGACTATAAGAGTGGACAAATGTCACCTTTGACTTCTAGGTTATCTTTCGATTCTTGACCGATACTAGTTTGAACCACAACTGTTATGAATGATTTTTCATGGTATAAGGGTGTAAAAAATATGTGTTCATAGATTGCATCATGATTGTCAAAAAGGATTTGGCAGGAGTGATGGTGAAGAACTAAGCATTTTTTCTGCTTAGAAGAGGCGGAGATGATGAGTTGATCCTTTTAATCTACTAATTGATGTAGATGAGATGATCCTTTTTAGCTACTATTTTGTTGGTATAGTTGATCCATTTTAGTTGTTGCTCCACAGCTTATCCATTTCAGCTGGAGATATTTGCTACTCCATAACTGATCCCTTTTAGCTGGAGACGTTGGTCGCTCCTTAGCTAATCAATTTCAGCTGGAGATATTGGCTGCTCCATAGCTGATCCATTTTAGTTGGAGATATAACTTATCCATTTCAGTTGGAAACATTGGCTAGCTGATCCATTTCAATTATGGAGATAGCTGATCCATTTCAACTGTTGACGTAGCTGATCCATTTCAACTAGAGGGGTTGGCTAGCTAATGCATTTTAGCTGTAGATGTTGACTAGCTAAACCATTTCAACTATTGAAATATTGGCTAACTGATCCATTTCAGTTGCTGGAGGGAGACTAGACCCCATGAATTCGCTGAAGGCTGTCCACTTATTGAGGCCGACAGCTTGTCGTTATGGCTACTTGTGGTATCCCGACTACGGGACACAGGAATGAATCGAATCATATATCGAAAAGGGGAAAACTAATCAACAGAGGCGCCTTTTGGTGAAATGGCTTGGAGAGTTGGAAGAACTCCAAGGTTAAGCGTACTCGCTTAACGGAAATCCTAAGATTGGTGACCACCTTAGAAGTTCCCCATTTCACCTGCGGGACAAAACCTTACGGATCCTGCCAATCCACTATGGGATAGATTTGGCTTGATCCAAAGCGGACAATTCCTCCAGTGATTGAAGTCGGACGTGACAGTCGGTATCAGAGCCGGACCCCCTTCAATAGATGTATGGTTCGAGGATGAACCACGCGGAAGCTGGTGGGCCTATCATATCTCTATTGCGGGACGTAGGAATAAATTGAATCATATATCAAAAAGAGGGAAACTAATCAACAAAGGCGCTTTTTGGTGAAATGTTTTGGAGAATTGGAAGAACTCCATGGTTAAGCGTGCTCGCTTAACAGAGATCCTAAGATGGGTGACCACCTGGGAAGTTCTTCATTTCACCTGTGGGATAAAACTGTGCGGATCCTGCCAATCCAGTATGAGATGGATTTGGCTAAGCGGACAATTCCTATAGTTATTTGAGTCGGGCGTGACATTACTCGCGTAACGCCTAATTTTTGAAATATAATAACTTATTGGATTGTTAATTGATACCAAATTTGAGGTTTGGTATGATTTATCAGGATTTTCATAATTATTGAGTCTTGACTAGGATTCATGCATTGCATGATTTTAGTTTGTTTATTCATGCATTAAATGAATTTGGATTGCGAATTGTGAAACAGTACCTTAGGAAACTCGATCGTGAGATTTAGTGCGATATAGTCTAATTGCACCTAGTTATTTGAATCTTGGGATTGAAAATGGTGTCAATTTGATTTTATAATATTTTTTCTAAATTAATAGGAGTTTCTCTATTTATTGGGTATTTAATTGGCCAAATTGCTATTTTTAAGTAATTAATGGAATTAATTATAATTATTAGTATTTGTTTTAGTAATTAATTTTAATTAGTAGTGATTATTATTGATTTTTGGAATTTATCATTATTTATTGGAATTTATTTGTTAAAATATAACTGAAGGAATTTATTTTGTAATTTTTATTTATTAAAATTGATTTTAATAAATAAAAGAGTTTTAAAATAATAAATAAATAAAATATTGTCTATTTTAAAGTGGCATGCGCCACTTATTGGAAAAAAGAAAAAAAAAAAAGAAAGAAAGAAGCTAACTCCTAAAGAAAGAAAAGAAAAAAAATAAAGAAAAACAAAAAAGAAAGAAGCTAGCGCCGACCTAATGGGAAAAGTAAAAAAAATTAATGAAAAAAAAAGAAAGTTCATGCTAGCAAAAAAAATAAAAAGTGCTGCCTCTTCTATGACACACACACGCAGAAACAAAAAAAGAAGAGAAGAAAGAGTGGAGAAAAAGACAAACTTTTGTGAGATTTTCCGCAGAAACTTGCAATCAAATATTAAGATTAGTAGATTATAATTAGTTGAGTAAAATAAATCAGCATATCAAGGGGTTCAATTAACTATAGTCGTAGTAGGGCATTTCACGAATAAAGTAAGATCCCGTCTCGCATTTCATAGATTAGATTTTATTTTTGATTGCATATTTGAAATCAGTGAAATTAAGAGATTTCGAATCTATGATTGTTGTTTAATTTTTATTTTGTTTTTGATTTTGTGTCCACGGAGAAGGTGAACCTTCTAAAGTTGATACGGGCAAAGGGAAGCCTAATTGGAGGTTAGTGCTCATCACTTACATGTTTAATTTAATTTTTGATTAATGTTTTTTTGATTGTGATCATGGTGATAATTTGGAATTTTTCTTAATATTGGTACGATCCTGCGAAATTGATTTGATACTATTGCAATTGGGTATGGATGAGTATTGTGGTTTGAAAGAATTTTAAAAAAAAAATTCTAGACCTAATTTCTAAGAGAGGTAGAATGGCCTAGGCTTTAATTTAGTTAGGACTTTTGTTTATTTTGATTAATTGTTATACTTATGTTACTGTGATAATTTGATTAAGTGATCTTTGGGTTGGAATTGACTTGGCACAATATTCTTTTTTTTTTTTTTGGTTGACAAAAAGTTTTTGAAGTGTCCATTTAAATTATATTTGACTTTAACTATTATTTGGGCACAAATACCCTAATTTATTTGGTTGATAAGATGTTTCTCGAGTGTCCATTTAAATTTATATTTGCTTTTAATTATTACTAGTTTTTTTACGACGTGCGTTGCACGTTAACTATGCTCGTTATATACTCATCCTTTGTACTCGTTTATTATTTATTTATTTATATACTATTAACATATAAGTCCTTATTTAGATTAAAATAAATACAACGGTTAATTTAAATAATATATTTATGTAATGAGTTTTGTTTATACATTTCTAATTGAAATAAAGATGATGTTTTACCTTGTACCTTTAAAATAGCACTTTGAATATAAAATTTTTCATTTCTATTCTCTTTGAAATACTTGCTCGTTGCAACGTGAAAAGATACTATATTAGTATTCATTATTATTCAAAATATAAGCAATGATTTTTGTAAATATTTTTGAATGTAAGTATTATTTTTATATTATCTTTTTTGGTAACAAGACATCCTTGTAGACTATATTTTTTGTGCATACTGCCATCTTATTTTTTTCTTTTCCGATTTTACAAGGACTTTTATTGTCGATATCGATATACCTCTTGATAGTGCTACATAAAGCTGTCAATGAGAGAAAATATCTTGTGGTAAATATGCTCCAACATATGAGATTGTTTGTCGCTGAGCTTTATTTATTATTATTGCAAAACATAAATGGATTGAAAATTGTTTTCTTTTGAAACGAAATGGATATCCTTCATTTTCTACACGCGAAAATGGTATTCTCGGTAAAAATATTTGTTTTCTAGCATGTTGTCTCATTATTATTTGTGCATAAATTACATTGGTCCCAAAATTTTTGCCAACCATTCTAGTCCCATTGCATAAACCATTTGAAGGATTCCATGTTCCTAAGTAATATTATTGGACAGTATACTTTCAATTCAAGCTTGTGCGGAGGCAGTTCATTCGGCAGTAGAGTGTTCAAAAATTCCTCTTGGTAGTAATTATTTGTGTCATCTGTTGCTTCATCAAAACTGTTGTAGATATTGCTTTAACTAGGGAATATATGTATCATCTTTTGATTCAAGCTATTGAAATATTTAGTTTTTGTTGCCAATATCGCACGATTGGTCATGTATTCTTGCGAGCTTGCATTATCATGCAATGATAGAAATATTACATCAATTAATGTCCTCTCACAATTGTCATCATTTTCATGCCTCACTATCATCTTTTCTAGTATTAGTATATTTCCTTTATCATTTTTTGGCTCTTCTCCATCACCGACTCTAAATAGGAATTCACTAAAATATCTATCATTTTTTGCTCTCATATTGTTTATCAATCTCAACACCTCCATATTGCTCCACAAGTAAGACTTCACAAGACTTGCACTATTGTCTCTTGTCTTGCAGCTTTAGGAACTACTGGTAACCCCTGCTAAAATCTCCCCCGAACACTATTAACTTTCCTCCAAATGGTTTAGGACATTCCATTATATTCTATATGCTTCTTGTGGCATCCCGACCCGACAAAACGATCTTAAGAGGGTGGCCAGAGCAAAGCTCCTAGCTAGCTTCTAGGATGACAGACTAGCTATGATAGTGGAATGCGGGACACATGAATGAATCGGATCATATATTGAAAAGGGGGGAACTTATCATTAGAGGTAAGAGTGGCCATATTACGGTTTCGGGAACCGGAACCGTCGATTCGAACCGGTCCCGAACCTTAACCGGAACCGGTGGGAACCTTAACCGGAGATTTTCGGTTCGGTTCCGGTTCCAGATTTGTGGAACCGCAAACCTGCGGTTCCACAAAACCGGTCGGAACCAGATTGGAAACGCCGGTTAGAACCGCTGTTTCGAACCGGCGGTTCTAGCCGTTAGAAACTGTTAGTTTTGTGTTTTTTTTTTTTAATTTTGTTGTGAAATCTCTTAATTATTTTTTGGATATTTTTAGAAAAATAATTTTTTTGATTTATTATAAATACCTCATTTCATTTACAAATTCATCACAAAAAAATCTCTATTCTCTCTACTTACTCTCTCTACAATATACTACACTTTACTCTATATTATTCTTCTCTACTCTACAATCTCTCTTATTAAGTTATTATTCTCTCTAATTTTTTTATTCAATTTTCCAAATTATATCTTATTATCATATAATGGCAAGTGGAGGAAACTCAAATTCGGGTAAGGGCAAGGGAAAGATTGAAGAAACACAATACTCATCTATCTCTACAAACGACATCTTTGATTTCACTCCCAACCAATTTAATTTTGAGGGATATCCAAATGAAAATTTGGAAGTTCCAACTCAAGAATCTGAATTTAATAATGAGCAATTACAAGAAGAGGAAGAGCAACGAGCACAAATTGTTGGAAGAGCAAGACAAAGTTTCGACATATTCGCAATTCATTTCACGAAAAAATTCAAAGGTGAGAAAATATACGATGTAATTTGCAATTATTGTGGAAAATCTTATAAATTTAAACAAGCGGGCGGCTATGGATCATTTTGGAAGCATTTGGAGACAAAACATTCAATAAAAATAGGAGTTGATCGGTCTCAAACACAAATTTCTGGGTACGCATCTTCTAACCTTTCTTTATTTCAATATTCTGAAAAAATACAAAAAGAAGAATTAGCAAAAATGATTTCTATGGAACATTTAGCTTTTAGTTTTGGTGAAAAAGTAGGTTTTAATAATTATTGTCAAAAAGATTTAAATCCTTCTACTAAAAGAGTACCAAGAAATACTGTAAAACGAACTATTATTTCTTTATATAATAAAGAAAAAAAAGAGTTAGAGCTTTTATTTTCTCAAATGAAATTCGTGTTTCAATTTGTTGTGATATTTGGAGTGATCATTGGCAAATGCATTCTTATATGGGCATTACAGGTCATTGGATTGATGATGATTGGAAAATTCAAAAAAGAATTATTGCATTTCGTGTTTTTGGTGATAACAATACTGCAAATAATATTTATAGAATAATAGTTTCAATTTTAGATGAATATAAGTTGACAAAAAAATATTTTCAATTTCATTTGATAATGCTTCTGCTAATACTAAATCAATTATTGAACTTAAAAATATTTGTGAACCAAATATTGGTGGAAAATTTTTTCATATAAGATGTGCATGCCATGTTTTAAATTTATGTGTACAAGATAGTTTAAAAATTTTTGAATCTTTTATTTCTCCAATTAAAAAAGCTATTTCATATTTATGGGGATATCCCCAAGTGATGAAAAGTTGGGCTAAATTTTGTAAAGAAAATAATAAAAGACCAAAGCGTTTTCCAAGGGATGTCCCAACTCGTTGGAATTCAACATATGAATTACTAAACGAGTCTTTTTCTTATAAAGAATTATTATGCTTTTTTGTTACTAATAATATTGAAGATATTAATTTATATCCACAAAATTGGGATATTTGTGCAAAAATTTTAGATATTTTAAAAATTTTTAATGATGCTACCTATAAATTTAGTGGGGTTTATTATCCCACATCTCATTTATTTTTACCTATGTGTATTAATATTGTTAGTGCACTCCAAGAATTTGAAAATGATTGTATATTAAAAGATTGTATTTTTTTCAATGAAAAAAAAATGGTTATTTTATTTTAAAAATATACCACCCCTTTATGTTGCTATTGTATTTTATTCTAGATGTAAAATTGATATTTTATGTGAATATTTGACTATTTATTATGAAGTATTAAATCTTGATATAGAAGATAATGTTAATATAAATGTAGTATTGCATGAAGTTAAACAAAATATTATGCAATTATATAATGAATTTGTTCAATTTTCTAGTTCATCTACTTCTAATTCTTCTCAATCTAATATTCAACAATTTCCAACACAAAGGGTAAGTGGTGTTGGTGTTGCTCAATAAGTTTTACTACAAAGACAAAAAAGACCAAGGGAATCCAGTTCTTTTTCTGAATTTGATAATTATCTAACCACTTCTTTTGAGTTTGGTGATGATTATGCAGATACTGATTTTGCAATTTTAGATTGGTGGAGTCGTCACGCCAATACTTTTCCAATACTTTCTTTAATTGCAAAACAAGTTTTAGTCAAGGAGGAAACTCCACTCTCCACTGTTGCGGTTGAACAAGCTTTTAATCAAGGAGGAAACATATTTGATGAAACACGATCTCGTATGACACCCGATTCATTAGAAGCACAATCATGCGTGGATGATTGGAGCAAGGCCGAATTAAGAGCACAAGAAAATCTAAAAGAAAATGAAGATTTATATGATTTATATGATGGGTCCTCAACGGGAACATCAACCGGTGGTGCAAATAGCGAATAAGGTAAAAGGGATGAAATTGGTATGAGGTAAGTAAGAACTACGTGGACTTTGATTCCTCTAAACCCTAAGAGGATACGTAGGCAACTTAATTTTTTTTTTTTAAAAAAAAATTAAGTTCAAGCCCTTTTTTTTAAAAAAATTATGTTCAAACTTTTTTAAACAAAAAATAAATTCAGTTGAAGAATTTTTAAAAAACAAAAATTAAGTTCAAGCCCTTTTTTTTTTTAAATTATGTTCAAACTTTTTTAAACAAAAAAAAAATACAGTTGAAGATTTTTTTTAAAAAAAATAATTAAGTTCAAGTCTTTAAAAAAATAAATTTAATTGAACCATTTTTTAAATTTTTTAGGTGTATTTTTATTACAAATAACTTTCACAAATTTATTAAATTTTGAAAATCGGTCTTCAAAATTTAAAATTTAAAATTATGCGATTTGCCGGAAAACCGATCGGAACCGTCGGTTTTGACACCGTACCGGAATCGGAATTGAAACCGTTTGGTTCCAAACTGGAACCGGAACCGAAAATTTTCGGTTCGGTTCAGGTTCCAGTTTTTTTGGAATCGGAACCGCCGGTTCCGGAACCGTGGCCACCCCTAATTAGAGGTGCCTTTTGGTGGAATGGCTTGGAGAGTTTGAAAAACTCCAGGGTTAAGCGTGCTCGCTTAACGAAAATTCTAGGATGGGTGACCTCTTGGGAAGTTCCCCATTCACTTGTATAGACAAAACTATGGGGTCTGGCCAATCCAATATGGGATGAAATTTGCTTGATCCAAAGCGGACAATTCCTCTAGTGGTTGGATTCGGGCATGAAACTTCTATCGACTGTCTCTACTGCTAGCCTCTTAGCCATGGGTGCCTCATCCCATATAATAAGTTTTGCCCTGCGGATTAATTTTGCCTGTATGCTTTGTTTCGATATGCCATATAAACTTGACTTCGTTGGATTCAATCGTATGTTGAATCGCGAGTGTGCAATCTTGCCTCCTGGCGTTATTATCGTCGCTACATCTGAGGTTGCTATTGCAAGCGTTATATTTCCTATAGATCTTACATTTGCAAGTAGTGCTCCATATAAAAATGTCTTCCCTGTCCCACCTGTGAAGAAGGCCCCATGGGTGTTGAAGTTCACCCAGTCCAGTATCGCTCTGTATGCATTTAGCTGCTCGTTGTTCACTTTTTAAACTGCATCAATGTCCTCTTGAGGTATTTCAACTGCCATTTCATCTATAATTTCTCTTGAGTTATTGATTGACTGATGTGTTTGATCCTGTGCTATCTCAGGCAAGTCATACTTCTTAATTTCTTTTCCCATACCCTACAAGAGATATTCTATGCTCTTCCATGTGCATGACATCTGTGTATGTATTGAGTTCGGGTGCAATCTACTAAAATAATCCAACATGATATCAAAGTAATCATCCCATAATTTCCTCACATCTGTTGGCTCACAGTGTACTAATATTGTAGTAAAGAGTCTCCTTAATTCTCATGGCATCTGGTATGCTACTGCTTCTCCCATACAATGCGATGCACTTTGATTTGATTCAAACAGTCCTCTTCTGGTTGCTGAGTCCTTGAATGTTTGGCATGGAAAATCATCTACTGTTAATATACTGTCAAATGATTGTGGGCCTTTTACATGGCTCACAAGTAGTCTCAAGTAAGACCTTTCCCTCTCAATTGGATTCGCTGTATTTACCCTCCCTATTACTTGCCTCTTCTTCCACTTAGACCATACTTTACCTTGCTTGTTCCACACATAATGCTCAAAAAATTCCCTGAAAAATAGTTCTCTTGCTTCTGCATTGGTAGAGCATCTTCTAAAATACTCCGTTAGCATCATTCTTGATACATGATCCCTCTTTATATCATGATCAAGCTTCTCATTTTCCAAAACTGATACCATCTATTCATTCAGTAAATGCAGTTGTAGATTGATAACAAGAGGGTTTATTTCATTTAGTTCAAACTCATATATCCTCCACATTGCTTCTTGAGCAGACACTCATCTTACATTTTGAAATTGTCGTATCTCATCTACTTCTTCATCTTCATTGGAGACATATACAATAACCCTGTCGTGCCCTTTGTAGATATATTTGTATAGATATTTGACTCTCTTTAAGCCAAAACAAACCTCGACATTGATATGGCAATTGTATCTTGTTAAAAGATATGGATTATAAGGGACAACTCATCTATTGTAACCTATTCTTTCTTGCTGTGACCTCTACCAATGATATCAAATACAATATTTTGAATTATCTTTATTTTTTATATTAAAAAATTAAGACAAGTAATATGACATACCTCTTATCCATTGTTTGGTCTCTTGAAAATATGGTATCCATCTTTTCCTTGTGTAATTTTCGAAGAATATTGCCTCGGATAACGAAACCTGCATTTATTATGTATCATGCATGGACATTTTGTATTTTGTTCTCCGCATGGCCTATGCATCATATGTTTCGCAACCATTTCATACAGCTCTGGATATTGCTCCTCATCCAATATCTCTACACTTACATGTTTGTCAAAATTGCCTGGACTTGTTAATTTGTATGATGGTTGAAGAATGGTTAGCATATGTGCATATGGCAATCCCCTCTTTTGAAATTCAATTACATGCACGTGTGCTACAACTTTACCTGTGACATCCTACCGAGTCGAGTCTTAGCATAGAGTTGAGTAGTCGAGTTGAGTCGAGTTGAACCAAACCCGGTTGGGGTAGAATGAGATTATAAGTGGACTTATTTGAGTGAGAGAAAAAGATCAAGCACATAGGTGAGGATTGATTTGCATTAAAAGATTGAGCTTGGGTCTTTAGTAGTAACCTGTTAACAATTGAGGTACCATTTAGGAAGTTTTCCATAAAATCCTTTGATTTTTGATGGCCTACCCGTAATACACATTTTCACTTTCCCATTTTCATGTTTATCTTCATCTTCTTCATTTTCTTCCTTTCCTCTTCCACCTTACTTTCAATTTTCATGGTAGTTAAGCCTTAACTTCAATTTTTCTTCTATCTAAGTAAGTAAACCTTCTTGAAGTTCATAATTGAATCATTTGGTGCTATTCTTTTAGAATTTATAAGAATTCTTATTTATAGGTGAAGGGAGTTCTAAGAGTGTAGAAAAAAGAAGCTAAAGAGGAGCTCAAGCTTTTGGAGTAAAGGTTTGATATCTTTTGTTATTTTCCTTTTCTTTGTATGAGATTTGTGTGGTGTGTTGCTATTGAGACAATCTTGCTTCATGTTGAGTGAGAGGACTGGTAATGGTGAGAAAACAGGGGAGAACAGGGGAGGTATTGAATAAATGAAGTGAATATTGAGTTTTTGTTGAAACAGGTTTTGCTGGAATTTTTCCAGGAACTTCATCTTGATTTTGACCCCATTTAGTGATGGAATTAGGAAGTGTCATAGAAGAGTTATTTGTTCCTCTATGTGTTAGCTTTACATGGGTTTTTGAATCATTCAAATTGGAGTTGTATATTGAGAGATATGACCAAAAGAGTACAGACAGTGCAGGCTAGAAGCGCGCGCGCGAATTGCATGATGAGTTCGCGTTGCCTTCTCGCGCTCGCGAATTTGACCTACGCGCTCGCGACTTTCACCTGAAACTCTCTGACTCTTATTTAGCACATCTCGCGCTCACGACTTTCAAGTACGCGGTCGCGACTTGTGCTCGCAAACTCTCTGACTCTCATTTGGCACATCTCGCGCTCGCGACTGTGAAGTGCGCGCTCGCATACTTGGCTCTTGGCCTGTAAGCGCTCGCGACCTTCATAGCGCGCTCGCGAATTTAGCCTGAGAACACACTGTCTCTCATTTGGCACTTCTCGCGCTCGCGACTTTCAAGTACGCGCTCGCGACTTGTGCCCGATAACCCACTGTCTCTCATCTGGTGCATTACGCGCTCGCGACTTTGCAAGGCGCGCTCGCGACTTGTATTTTCATGCATTTTTGGACTTCTTTTTCAATGCAATTGTATTTCTTTGCTTCACTTATATGCCTCCAATCATTTTAACATCAAATATAACATTTGAACATGTATCAAAACAACATTCAAGCATGCAAATGATGTGAAATCAAATATACATTATGAATTATGAAGTTATGAACTATTAATGTGATGTTGTGTTATATTATTAACATACCAACATTTTGCTCCATTGAGGTTAGGTAGAAACCATGTAGATAAGGCTATGTCGCGACATAGGATAGCAGATCTGCACCTCATACAGTTTGATACTCCGGTTATAGGCTGTTGAGTGGATATGATTATATATGGGCCATAGCAGCCAAGCATACAGTATTCATCCAGTTTCATACAGTTTTTCTTATCACTTCGGTTTCACTATAACCTTATGGAGCCATACAGATATCTTGACATAACATTTCATGAGTTATACAGTATTATAAACAGTACAAAAGATAATTAAGGTATCATGAAAGTATCATGATGTGTGTGCTTATATGTGCCATATGTGTTTACATGGTTCTTTCTATACATGTATGTGTTTATTTGTTTCTTTATATGTTGAGATATCCACTGAGCTTTATTGCTCAGCGAGTTACCTATTTAACTCGCAGGTTTTGAGATTGGACAGTAGAGAGTCAGCTTACAACTGCTGCAGTTCATCTGTAGAAGACTCAGTCTTCAGGGTAGCTACTCATGCGGATGTGTATTTTTGTTTATTCTTTTTATGGCATGTACAGGGCACACAGTTGGGCCCATTTCATTTTGTAAACTAGTATCATGTTTTGTAAATATAAAGTACATTATTTTTGTATACAGTATCAGCATGCTATTATTTTCAATATACATTATGATTTCAGCATGTCAGACCATACAGTCAACCAGTTTGTAGCGTCTCGGTCCGGTTCATTCGGGTTTACGGGTGGACCGGGAAGGGGTGTTACAAATTTTGGTATCAGAGCCCTAGGTTTAGTTTCCCCGGGCTTGCATGCATAAGTCAGTATAGTGTACATGCCATGTCTACCTTGATGAACTAAGCAGTTGTTATTCTTCTAGGAGGATGTCACAGGAAGGTGAGAGCGAGTCACACGCCTCCAGGCCAGTGGAGGGTGAGGCTCCAGTAGCACCAAGTCAAGAGGTGTTGTTGAAGCAACTTGCAGATACTTTTCGACAGATTGCAGGGGTGATACCTCAAGCACCAATAGTAGTAGAAAGAGAAAGAAAGCCCCCACTAGAGAAGCTTCGGAAATATGGGGCGAAAGAATTCAGTGCTAACAAGGATGACAGTCCAGAAAGAGCTGAGTATTGGTTAGATGGGACATCAAGAGTCCTGGAACAATTACAATGTACACCAGAGGACAAGTTGGTTTGTGCCACATCATTGCTCATAGATGAGGCATATACCTGGTGGACTACTGTTCAGCAGTGGGTATCAGCAGAGCAGCATACATGGCAATTTTTCTTGGATGAATTCAAGAAGAAGTTCATCACAGAGGCTTATCTAGATGCAAGAAGGAAAGAATTCTTATACCTGAGGCATAACAGAATGTCAGTTGCCGAATATGAGCGAGAGTTTACCAGGCTCAGCAGGTATGGTAAGGGGATAGTGGCTACAGAAGCCGAGAGATGTAAAAAGTTTCAAGAAGGCTTGAATGATGAGATTCAGATGGGAGTGGTAGCTTCCAGATTCAGAGAGTTCTCAGCTTTGGTGGAGGCAGCTCAGGAGATAGAGCGAATTCAGGCCAGTCAGCGTACCAGACGCCAGCGGTCTTAGCAGAGGAGAGACCAGACTCAGAGTGCACCCAGTACCTATCAGTCAGAAAGCAAGAGATTCAGAGGTGCTAATAGTTCAGCTAGTGCTAGACCTTCCTTTAGCCAAGGCGCAGCTAGGGGTGCTAACATGCCAGCGGTATCAGTTGTGGCTAGTTCTGCTGGTGGTAGTCGAGGTTCAGGCAGAGGAACTGGTAGAGGCACCAGTAGAGGTACAGAGTCAACCGATTATACTTTTCCACCTTGTGAGCATTGTGGCAGATGGCATGGTGGAGATTGTTGGTTGATGACTGGTAAATGTTGGATATGCGGAGCATCAGACCATCAGAAGAAGGATTGTCCGAAGAGGGCAACAGTTCCTACACAGTTCATAACAGGCAGAGGTAGAGGTGAGAGCTCCGGAGGGCAGAGACAACAGTCAGAAACTGTGGACAGACCTGATACTAGAGGTCCAGCCAGGGTCTATGCTATGCGAGCCAGAGAAGATGAGGAAGCTCCAGATGTAATAGTTGGTGAGTTTTCCTTATGTGATCATACAGTTTATGCTTTAATTGATCCTGGCTCATCTCATTCATACATTAGTGTACCTAAACCTTGGGTTAAAGGGTTAGAAGTTGCATATGTGAGTCAGGGTATGTTGGTTACTAATCCATTAGGAGATGTAGTACAAACTCATACAGTGGTCGAAGGATGTCCAGTTGTTATTCATGGAAAGGAGTTTCCAGGAGATCTTATGGAGTTGCCATTTAGAGAATTTGATGTTATTTTGGGTATGGATTGGCTATCCAGACATCAGGCTATAGTTGATTGTGCAAAGAAAAGGGTGACATTATATACAACAGCAGGGGAAGAGATTACAGTAGTCGGGAAGCGGTGAGAGTTTCTGGGTAATGTGATATTAGCCATGGCAGCAAAGAGATTAATTCAGAAGGGTTGTGAAGCATACTTGGTATGTGCATTACAAGCAGAGAAAGAACAGTCAAAAGTGCAAGATATACCAACAGTGTGTGATTATCCAGATGTATTTCCAGAAGAGTTACCAGGGTTACCACCAAGGAGGGAAGTGGAGTTTACCATAGATGTCTATCCTGGAGCAGCACCAGTATCAATTGCACCTTACAGAATGGCACCAGCAGAGCTAAAAGAGTTAAAGATTCAGCTACAGGAGTTATTGGATAAAGGTTTTATCAGACCTAGTGTATCACATTGGGGAGCACCGGTGTTATTTGTAAAGAAGAAAGATGGATCATTCAGACTGTGCATTGACTATAGACAGCTGAACAAACTGACAATCAAGAATAAGTATCCATTGCCACGAATCGATGATTTGTTTGATCAGTTAAAAGGTGCAAGTATGTTTTCTAAGATCGACCTTAGGTCGGGATACCATCAGTTGCGGATAAAGGAAGAAGATATCGCTAAGACTGCATTCAGGACCCGATATGGTCACTATGAATTTTTAGTTATGCCATTCGGTCTCACAAATGCACCAGCGGTTTTCATGGATCTCATGAACCGCGTGTTTCATTCATATCTGGATCAGTTTGTGGTGGTGTTTATAGATGACATTTTGGTCTACTCCAGAGACAGGGGTGAACATGATAAACATTTGCGGATTGTACTTCAGACATTGAGGGATAAACAGCTGTATGCCAAGCTCAGTAAGTGTGAGTTTTGGCTGGAAGAAGTTTCTTTCTTAGGACATGTGGTGTCATCGGAGGGTATCAGAGTGGATCCTAGGAAGATTGAAGCTATTGTTGATTGGAGACCACCCAGAAACGTCACTGAAGTTCGAAGTTTTCTGGGTTTAGCCGGTTATTACAGAAGGTTTGTAGAGGGATTCTCCATCATTGCATCACCTTTAATAAGATTGTTGAAGAAAGAGGTTGTATTCCAATGGGATGATAGATGTCAGCAGAGTTTTGACACTTTGAAGAAAAAGTTGACTGAAGCACCAGTGTTGACTCAGCCAGTGTCAGGTAAAGACTTTGAGATTTACAGTGATGCCTCTCATATTGGGTTAGGATGTGTACTCATGCAAGACAGGAAAGTGGTAGCTTATGTCTCCAGACAGTTGAAGCCACATGAATTAAATTATCCAACCCATGATTTAGAACTGGCAGCCATTGTTCTAGCATTCAAAGTATGGCGGCATTATCTGTATGGTGAAAAGTGTTATATTTACACAGATCATCAGAGTTTAAAGTATTTACCGACACAGAAAGATTTGAATTCAAGACAACGGAAGTGGATGCAGATTCTGGCTAATTATGACTATGTCATTAATTACCATCCGGGCAAAGCTAATGTGGTAGCTGATGCCCTTAGCCGGAAATCATTGTTTGCTTTGAGAGCAATGAGAATTAGCATGGAGTTGCAACAGCAGGGAGTTAGTCTAGCACAGATGCAAGTACAGCCATCTTGGGTTCAGGAAGTTGCAGAGGCACAGAAGAAAGATGCACAAACAGCACTATGGGTAAAACAAGTACAGGAAGATCATGGTGGGAAATTCAGATTGGATAACAGTGGAGTCTTATTCTATGAAGACAGAGTTATTGTACCACAAATAGGGGAGCTTAGACAAAAGATTCTGCATGAAGCTCATAACAGTCCATATACAATGCATCCAGGTAGTACCAAGATGTATCAGGATTTGAAGAAAGGCTATTGGTGGCCGGGCATGAAGAAAGATATCGGACATGTTGTAACAAGATGTTTAACATGTCAACAAGTAAAAGCAGAACATCAACTGCCATCTGGGTTGCTTCATCCAATAACAGTGCCAACATGGAAGTGTGATCAGATCACTATGGATTTTGTTACTGGATTACCTCAGACGCAACGGAAGCATGATGCAGTATGGGTGATCGTGGACAGATTAACTAAGTCCGCACACTTTCTACCAGTCAGGATGGACTATTCTCTGGACAAGTTAGCAAACATTTATGTTAGCGAAATAGTTCGACTACATGGAGTTCCATCATCCATTATATCGGATCGTGATCCAAGGTTTACATTGAAGTTTTGGGGTAAACTGCAGGAAGCATTAGGGACGAGATTGCATTTCAGCACTATATTTCATCCTCAAACAGATGGCCAATCAGAGAGAGTCATTCAAATTCTAGAAGACATGATGAGATCATGTGTTATAGAATTTGAAGGTTGTTGGGACAGATATGTACCTCTCATGGAGTTTGCCTACAACAACAGCTACCAATCAAGCATCAAGATGGCACCATATGAAGCATTGTATGGTAGACCATGTAGGACACCTGTGTGTTGGACAGAACTGAGTGAGAAGAAGATTTTGGGTCCAGATTTGGTTAGAGAAACAGAAGAGAAAGTGGAAATCATCAGAAAACGGCTGAAAGAAGCAAGTGATCGACAGAAGTCTTATGCTGATTTAAAGAGAAAGGATATTGAGTACTCGGTGGGTGATAAGGTATTTCTGAAAGTTTCACCATGGAAAAAGATCCTAAGGTTTGGACGAAAGGGTAAGCTTAGCCCTAGGTTCATTGGTCCATACGAGATTGTTGAACGCGTAGGACCATTAGCCTATCGCCTAGCGTTACCTTCAACCTTAGATCGAATTCATAATGTCTTTCACGTATCCATGTTAAGGAGATACAGATCAGACCCATCACATGTGTTATCAGCAGAAGAGATTGAAATTCAGCCGGATCTCACTTATGAAGAAGAACCTGTTCAGATCTTAGCCAGAGAAACTAAGGAATTGCGGAACAAGAAAATAGCATTGGTTAAAGTTCTTTGGAGGAATCATAAGACAGAAGAAGCAACTTGGGAATCTGAAGACACCATGCGACAACAGTATCCGCAGTTGTTTACAACAGGTAAACTTCGGGACGAAGTTTTTATTTAGGAGGGGAGAATTGTGACATCCTACCGAGTCGAGTCTTAGCATAGAGTTGAGTAGTCGAGTTGAGTCGAGTTGAACCAAACCCGGTTGGGGTAGAATGAGATTATAAGTGGACTTATTTGAGTGAGAGAAAAAGATCAAGCACATAGGTGAGGACTGATTTGCATTAAAAGATTGAGCTTGGGTCTTTAGTAGTAACCTGTTAACAATTGAGGTACCATTTAGGAAGTTTTCCATAAAATCCTTTGATTTTTGATGGCCTACCCGTAATACACATTTTCACTTTCCCATTTTCATGTTTATCTTCATCTTCTTCATTTTCTTCCTTTCCTCTTCCACCTTACTTTCAATTTTCATGGTAGTTAAGCCTTAACTTCAATTTTTCTTCTATCTAAGTAAGTAAACCTTCTTGAAGTTCATAATTGAATCATTTGGTGCTATTCTTTTAGAATTTATAAGAATTCTTATTTATAGGTGAAGGGAGTTCTAAGAGTGTAGAAAAAAGAAGCTAAAGAGGAGCTCAAGCTTTTGGAGTAAAGGTTTGATATCTTTTGTTATTTTCCTTTTCTTTGTATGAGATTTGTGTGGTGTGTTGCTATTGAGACAATCTTGCTTCATGTTGAGTGAGAGGACTGGTAATGGTGAGAAAACAGGGGAGAACAGGGGAGGTATTGAATAAATGAAGTGAATATTGAGTTTTTGTTGAAATAGGTTTTGCTGGAATTTTTCCAGGAACTTCATCTTGATTTTGACCCCATTTAGTGATGGAATTAGGAAGTGTCATAGAAGAGTTATTTGTTCCTCTATGTGTTAGCTTTACATGGGTTTTTGAATCATTCATATTGGAGTTGTATATTGAGAGATATGACCAAAAGAGTACAGACAGTGCAGGCTGGAAGCGCGCGCGCGAATTGCATGATGAGTTCGCGTTGCCTTCTCGCGCTCGCGAATTTGACCTACGCGCTCGCGACTTTCACCTGAAACTCTCTGACTCTTATTTAGCACATCTCGCGCTCGTGACTTTCAAGTACGCGGTCGCGACTTGTGCTCGCAAACTCTCTGACTCTCATTTGGCACATCTCGCGCTCGCGACTGTGAAGTGCGCGCTCGCGTACTTGGCTCTTGGCCTGTAAGCGCTCGCGACCTTCATAGCGCGTGATACGGATTGAATCAAAGGATGAGATGTAAGTTCGCCTCTATGGCACCCCTCGTTTATAATGAAACGGAAACACCAATAATCGAGATTAAATGCTCTATGGCACCCCACGTTTATAAGGAAACGGTAACACCAATAATCAAGCAAAGAACAAGATAAACGCCACAAACGAATTGATAAGTTTACCTTAAATTCTTGATGCAATTAGAGGAAGCAATCTCTCACTGTCACTCTAAGCAAATGGAACAAGCAAAGCTTGAACAAATGAAGTTTTTCAATTTATCAAAATTCTGTCCTTACATGGAAGACAAGTTATTTATACTAAATAAGGAATCTAGGTTTAACAAAGCATAAAACACACAAAACACGCCTAAGTCACTCCAAGCCTTCAAGTCGATGTCACTGTAGCGAGTCAAAGTTACTGTTCAAATTTACTGTAGCAAGTCAAGCTAATTGGCGCGGGCACTGTAGCAGGCGTGCTTCCCTCCACTGTAGCAGTCAAGCTAATTTATTGGAGTGCTTCAACTTCACGGGCCACCAACAACATTAGAAGCCTATGAATGCCTTCAAGTTCCTCACAACACTTGTTGAATGCTACATCATGAAGTTCTTGTGTTATTTGGGCTTGAACAAATAATGATATGGCTGCCCCATATCGCTTGGCACGGCTCCTTGTAATCGGTCCAATAGGAAGCACCAATGGATCTCCTTCGTCGTTCACCATGCCTCCTTGCGATCCAGTGACGAGTGATGATGGATCCGTATCATCCCCCCTTTCCTCAAAAAGATTTGTCCTCAAATCTGCACCCATGTCAAAAGGAGACAAATCACTAACGTTAAAGGTAGCGGAAACACCATACTCACCTGGTAAGTCTATCTTGTAGGCGTTGTCATTAACGCGTTCCAAGACTTGGAATGGACCATCTCCACGTGCATCTAGCTTAGACTTTCGTTGGTTGGGAAACCTTTCCTTCCGAAGGTGCACCCAAACCCAATCTCCAGGCGCAAACACTAGCTTCTTCCTTCCTTTATTAGCCTTGTCAGCATACTATTTGTTCCTCTTTTCAATATTTGCTCGAGCCTTCTCATGTAAAGACTTCACCAGTTTAGCTTTCTTTTCACCATCTAAACTAGAGAGCTCATGTAAAGGTAAAGGAATAAGATCCAAAACAGTTAGTGGGTTAAATCCATAAACAAGTTCAAATGGAGTAAAACCTGAAGTAGAATGTATGCTTCGATTATATGCAAATTCAATAAATGGCAAACAATCCTCCCAAGTTTTCAAATTTTTACCCACTATAGTACGAAGTAAAGTTCCCAAAGTCCTATTCACAACTTCAGTTTGTCCATCAGTTTGTGGATGACAAGTAGTCGAATAAAGTAATTTTGTACCCAGTTTACCCCACAAAACCCGCCAAAAATGTGAAAGGAACTTAGCATCCCTATCAGAAACGATAGTCCGTGGAACTCCATGTAATCGTACCACCTCTCTAAAGAATAATTTAGCAACATGAATAGCATCATCAGTTTTGTGACAAGGAATGAAATGAGCCATTTTGCTGAACCTATCAACTACTACAAATATACTGTCTCTACCATGCCTAGTCTTAGGTAATCCAAGTACAAAATCCATAGATATATCAACCCAAGGTGAGCTAGGAACTGGTAAAGGCATATACAACCCATGAGGCATAGACTTAGATTTGGCCTGTTTACAAGTAAGACAAGAATCACAAACTTTCTCGACATCTTTACGCATATGAGGCCAATAAAAATGTTCATTCAATATGTCATAAGTCTTATGTACCCCAAAATGTCCCATCAATCCCCCACAATGAGACTCAAGTACAAGCAAATCACGCATAGAGCATTTAGGCATGCAAAGTTTACTGCCCCTAAACAAATATCCTTCGTGTCGATAAAATTTATCAAATGCCCCATGTTCACATGCCAAATATACATTGCCAAAATCAGAGTCAGATGCATACAAATCCTTAACATACTCAAATCCTATTAATTTAGAGCTAAGAGTAGTAAGTAAGGTATATCTCCGTGACAATGCATCAGCAACAACGTTATCCTTTCCATGCTTGTATTTAATAACGTAAGGGAATTGTTCAATGAACTCAACCCACTTACCATGTCGCTTGTTGAGCTTACCTTGACCCTTCAAATGTTTTAGGGCCTCGTGATCAGTATGAATGACAAACTCCTTAGGTAGTAAGTAGTGTTGCCATACGCTCAAAGTCCTCACCAAGGCATATAGCTCCTTATCATAGGTTGAGTAATTGAGTTGTGCTCCGTTCAACTTCTCACTGAAATAGGCAATTGGTTTCTTCTCTTGCATCAGTACTCCTCCAATTCCTACACCAGAAGCATCACACTCAATTTCAAAGGTGTTCTCAAAATTAGGTAAAGAAAGTATAGGAGCGGATGTCAACTTCCCTTTAAGCATGTCAAACGCTTTCTGCTGTTCCTCGCCCCACTTGAACCCAACTTCCTTTTTAATTACCTCCGTGAGTGGTGCAGCAATCGAAGAGAAATCTTGTACGAACCGTCGGTAGAAACTTGCCAACCCATGGAAACTTCGCACATCCGAAGCTAATTTCGGTGTCGGCCATTCCTTGATAGCTTTCACTTTCTCTTCATCTACCTCTATACCCTGCGCACTCACAACAAAACCAAGGAACACAAGTCTATCTATACAAAATGTGCATTTCTTAAGCTTAGCATACAATTGTTCATTTCTCAAAGCTTGTAATACTAGCCTAACATGCCCAACATGATCATTAAGAGACTTGCTATAAACAAGTATATCATCAAAGTACACAACTACAAATTTTCCTAAGAAAGCTCGTAAAACATGGTTCATAAGCCTCATAAATGTGCTAGGTGCGTTAGATAATCCAAAAGGCATTACTAACCATTCATACAAACCATACTTAGTTTTGAAAGCAGTTTTCCATTCATCACCTGGTTGCATCCGAATTTGATGATAACCGCTCATTAAATCGATCTTTGTAAAGTAAGTAGCCCCACACAACTCATCTAACATGTCATCAAGTTTAGGGATAGGGTGTCTGTACTTTACAGTGATCTTGTTGACCGCCCTACAATCAACGCACATACGCCATGTACCATCCTTTTTTGGTACTAAAAGTACTGGAACGGCACAAGGACTCATGCTTTCTCGCACCAATCCTTTCTCCATAAGCTCATCAACTTGCCTTTGCAACTCCTTTGTATCCGTCGGATTGCTTCTATAGGCTGGTCGATTTGGAATGGTGGAGCCGGGAATGAAATCAATTTGATGTTCTATCCCTCTCAAAGGTGGTAATCCACTAGGTAGCTCCTCTGGAAAAACATCAGTGAATTCCTGTAACATAGAAACAAACACAGAAGGTAAACCATCAAGGTTAGTGTCAGTGTTAGAAAATAAAATTTCCTTGAACCTAAGAAGCAACACGGGCTGCCTCAAGGCTATGGCACACTTAACCTCCCTAGCTCTCGCATAAAAAGTGTGTTTCTTTCTCTCTCCTCTCGGTGTTTCACTCACCGTTGGGCCAATAATCTGTTTGGTATCTTTTGTGGCCTCTTTCTTTTCAACCTCTCTCTTAACACTCTTTTGTTCTCTCGAACTGGAAGCCTCACTCTCATTTTCCCTCAAAGCTGAAGTCTCTCTTTCTCTCTCAAGTATTTTCTTCTGATCGGTGTATACTTCTTGAGGCGATAATGGAACAAGAGTCACCTTCTTCCCCTTATAAACCAAAGAGTATCGGTTAAAGAACCCATCATGTAGTGCCTTTCGATCATATTGCCATGGCCTTCCCAACAATAGATGGCCTGCCTGCATCGGTACTACATCACACAAAATTTCATCCTTGTACCATCCAATAGAAAACGGCACAAGTACCTGGCGTGTCACCTTCACCTCTCCACCATCATTCAACCATTGCAATCTATAAGGTTTAGGATGTTTAAGACATGCCAAATTCAACTTATTCACCATACTCACACTAGCAACATTAGTGCAACTACCCCCATCAATAATAAGCAAGCACACTTTTCCATGTATCAAGCATCTAGTGTGAAATATGTTCTCACGTTGTTCAAGGCTCTCCTCCTTAACATGCATATTCAAAACTCGCCTAACAACTAGAGATTCTCCACGTTCAGCAAACAACAAGTTATGCTCATCCTCATCTGAATTATCATTATCAACATCATGCAAATGAGGCAAATCATCACAATCACTACATTCAGATTCAGAACTAACATTACCATCTTCCCTAACAATCATAACCCTTTTATTAGGACATTGAGATGCAATATGCCCTTTTCCTAAACACTTAAAGCATTTAATCTCTCTAGAAGGGGTTATAGAGTTAGAAGTACCTTTGTTTCCCTTGAATGTAGTTTGGGCAACCTCTTTACCTTTTGAAACTGATTCCGTTCTTTGGAAACTAGGACCTCTGAAGTCTTTCTTCTCACCTCCCTTGGACCATTTGGTCCCCAAAGTATTGTTGGAATACTTGTTGGTGAACTTTCCCTTTTTCTGCCTTTCTAACTTCATGGCCATATCTACCATCTCTTCTAGTGTATCATAGTGATACATCTCCAAAGCATCGGCAATCTCATCATTCAAACCTCCAAGGAATCTAGACATAGTAATTTCTTCAGCCTCCTCAATCTTGGCTCTAGCTATGTACATCTCCATCTCCTTGTAGTAGACCTCTACACTTCTTCCCCCTTGCAGCAATCTAGCTAACTTGTTGTGTAAGTCCCTGAAGTAATGGGTTAGGACAAATTTCTGGTGCATCAACTCCTTCATGGTCTCCCATTGTGGTACGGGTCGCATTCCCTTCTTCCTTCTCTTTAACAACAACTGTTCCCACCAGAACATAGCATATCCCTTGAACTCAACGGCTGCAAGGTGAGACTTCTTCGTTTCAGAATAATTATGACATTCAAAAATTTGCTCAACCTTTCTTTCCCATTCAAGGTACTCTTCTGCGTTGTTGTTTCCATGGAACTCCGGAACCTTCATTTTAATGGAACCCAAGTCACCATCAACTGTACTAACTCCGGGATTATCGACTTCATCATCTTCAGGAATTTGAAATCTCATCGGTGGAGTATTACTTGGACGAGCTCTTGTAGTATTGGAGCTTTGGGCAGCTTTAATTTCCTGCAATTCCTCTCTCATATCTTGGAGGAAGTTGTTATAGGATCGAAATTGCCCTTGAATCGACTCCATAAAGAGCTTCAATTGGGGGTCTTGAATTTGTCCTCCATCTTTACTAATATCTCCTGACTTTCCTGTACTCATGATTAGTACTCAAAGAAATCACAAAGGAAATTGGTTAGAGTGAAGAAAACACTACCTTACGTGTTTACACTCCTTACCACTCTTTGCAAATCCTCTAATTGTACTTCAGAATTTTAAGCCAACCAATCAATCTCAAAGCACGTTTAGAACACAAGGAAAACAAACCTTAACAACAAGTAAGCACAAACTCTAGAAAGAAGACTCAAAACGATAATGGATGGTAGTACAAGGACAAGATGATGTACTACTTGATTATATTAATTTAGAGTGTAGTGAACAAACAAATACACCCTAATAATGTAATAGAGGCAAAAGAAAGCTCAAAACAAGAATAAACAAACTAGAATTTAAAAGACGAATTCTGGATATAATGTATGAATTTAGTTCACTACAAGCAAACCAAATATGGACCTAATTTACTTCTACCCAAACAATGCAAGCAAACAAAGAAAAACCCAAAAAAAATAAAATTTTTTTTTAAGGTACTGTAGCACGGATGCTACTGAGTACCTGTAGCACTTTACTGTAGCAAGTGACTGTAGCAAGTTCCTGTAGCAAGTGACCCAATTTAGGTAGGGGAGTTCCTGTAGCAAGTGACCCAATTTGTGTCTTCGAATTCAATTTAGGTAGGTAATGATTATGTTGTCCAACAATGTTTTTGTGTCCCCCAATTCAAATTTGGTAGGTAATAATTAGTTGTCCAACAATGACTTTTTTTTTTTTTTTTTATCAACAAGATTCAAGAAGACAAACAAATCTCCAGATTTGGTATTTAATAACTTATAAATTCTTAATAACGTAATCAATTGATTTGTTCTCTTTTTTTTTTTTTTTTTTTTTTTTTGAATGAAGAACAAGCAACAACAAGAAGATTCAGAAGAAGGTAATTCTAGATCTAAGTAGATCCAACGAGAAAAAATATCTAGATGCAACAAGATCCAAAGAGAAAATTCCAGATCTAAGAAGATCTAACGAGAAACACCTAGATCTAGCAAGATCTAAAGTGAAAATTCCAGATCTACAATGAAAACAAGAAATAAGACAAACAACAATGGAATCCAGCAACAAGAAAACTCAAATTCCTAACTAAGATAACAG